>NC_055668.1:25116707-25324207 GCF_017976325.1 Chelmon rostratus
AGTCATTACTTAAAGGTGTTTGCATAGCAGAGAACACACGGGTGAACTGTCAGACCTGAGAGCTGCAATCAACCTATTAGCTTTCACACACACACACACACACACACACACACACAGCCCTGCTGTCAACAGGACAGGATGATAAGCTGCTGCCTGTTGCTAAACGCAGGAGAAGTATCTCTGTGTTGTTCTGCCTCTGTTGTCACCAGCTTTTATACTTTTGTACTCTGAACATAATGAAGCTTTCAGAGAAAAACACTTGAACTTACTTATGACTCATTTCTTGAATTCTCTGCTATCTTCAAGCGTGTAAACATAAAAACCCGACAAAATAAACTCTTTCTACAAGGACTGAGTTAAGTGGATTGATGTAGTTTGGTAAATAAGTAGAGACGCTCCATGACACTTAGCATTGAGGATGAATGATGCATTTACTGTCTGTTAATAACAAATAGATACAGCTTTGTGGTGATAACTCATTATTTTAGTGATTTATTAAGGACATTTTTCCTGCTGTGAGATAAACGTTTACCTGGATGTGCCATGTTCGTAAGCATTGTGCAGGTATGTGGTGTTTGGAGTGGGCAGACTTAATAAGAGGTCCAGTGGGTGCTGGGATCATGTCTGGCCAACGCTGGCAGGACTCAGTGCTCACAGATGCTATTAAAGGTGAAGGTGCTCATTGGCCGTCGTACTTTGTAAGTGTCGCTGTTGAACTCTTTATCTTAACTTTTGGGGTTGTGGAAGGACATCACAGAGGAACAGCATGTCTCTCAAAAACCCCCCCACCAACCCCTGAACCCTCCCCAGTGGACGACGCTAAGTCTAACGCTGTTGCCGGGCAGCAATCATCAGTTGCTAGGCGATGGTGATGGCGTGTAGCAAAGGGGCTGGAAGAGAAAGAGTGAGGACAGGCAGAACACGACGGTGAGAAAGGAATGCACAACGAGTCGGAGAGGTTTAACAGAAGAAAAGCTGTTTGTCCAGAGGGAGGCGCTAGAGGGAAGGCTGGGGGGAGTAAGAGGGGCTCAGAGTTTTTAAAAAGTTTTGCTGTGGATGAATCGATGTAGCAGCTGAGAATCTGACCAGCTAGAGGCTTGATGCTCACTCAGGATCAGTCAAATCCAAAATGCAAGTCAGTTAATTAGATTAGATTAGATGAGTAAATTATATCTTAGAGTTAGATCACTGACAGCTACTGACAGCTCATGGAAACACACCTAGTTCTCTATTTGTTGGTAGTCGGGTTTCCATTCACATGTAGCACAAATTTTAACCGAATTTACAGAAAATCTGCAAAATAAAGTGCAAAGTAATGTGTGTTTCCATCCACTACCTTTATGCGCCTTGAGATAAACAGTTCAGGAGCCATTAAACCACAGCAGAAGGAGCATCAGTCGAACCTCTAATGATGGAAAACGACACTAACATTTAGTTTAGTTTAGTTCCATCTGGTTGTTTTCCTACAGGTGAACGATTCTAACGATGATGGAGTGACTGCAGTGAGCTCAAATAGTTGCAATCAGGCAATTATGTAATAATTGTGACAGGCCGGCTCATTTTATATAGTAAATGTAGAGCTGGGAGCCGTTTTCATGAAATATTTACAGTTTGCATCTGAAAATGATGTTTTATTTGAACAAAACCTACCACAGCATAAGATTAGAATATTTTAATATTGGAATTTTGTTATATAAAAGTTCATTAAAGGGAGGTTTCCTCACCTTGAAGTGTTTCAGCATGTCGAAGCTCACAGCTGTAAACACAGCTTCTCCTCACGTTTCTGTGCTCAGGTAAGACCTGGACCAGAGGAGGACAGAAGGAGTCACCTGTGTGATCTCGATGAGCTGTATGAAGCTTTCCCTGAACATGTCTGACCACAGACGTAGTCGAGTGTTGTATGTTTGATGATGTGATGTGAATGTGTTTAACGAGAGAGGAAAAACAGTCAGCCACCAGTGAGGGCTTCAGGGGAAATTTGAAATTTGGGAACTTTCAGCACCAAAACGTTTTATTCTGTTTTTATTCTTCCAGCTGAGACTGTCTCTTCCTGCCTCTCAGTGTCTCCTCCCAAACCCCTTTACACTTCCTAATTAACATTACTGCAAAGCAACCCCTCCCTCTCACTTGCTCGTATCGAAGAGGGAGAGAGTGTGTGTGCATGTGCATGGGTGTGTGTTTGTGTGTGATTAAAACAGGGTAACTGAAGTCTCCGCTGGGGAAACATTCTGTATCCAAACACGAAGAGACAGAAAGAGCAGGACACACAAAGACAGACACTGTGACTGACAGTGAAAGACCAGTGTTAAATTCACGGCGCCACCGCCATCTAGTGGCCACACGCTGTGAGTGCAGATGTGGAAGAGCATCCTGCATTTGTTGCGCCTCATTGATGTTTTTTCACCTTCCAGCAGCAGAAATCCCGCAGTGTCATACGCTTGAAGATGAAATAAACACCAGTATTTCAATGCAGCTCATACCTGCAGCGTTACGCATATCTGCTATGACCCTCATACGTTTCTGTCACACTTTATTCGGATGCAAAATGTGACTTTTTTGTGCATGTGTGCAGCTGCGACAGCCTCCACTGAGAATGAGGAGCGAGTGTTTCGGCAGCGGATGCGTCCCAGGAAGCGTCAGGGTGCCGTCCGCCGGAGGGTCCACCAGGTGAACGGACACAAGTTCATGGCCACCTACCTGAGACAGCCCACCTACTGCTCCCACTGCAGGGACTTCATCTGGTGAGGACATGCACCGTTATGACAAAGAATATGCATGCACACACTCCAAAAGACATAAATTACTGTTAGAGAAACTTACACAGACACACTCACATACCCAGATGAGTGTGTTACAGTACATGCACTGGAGGGTTAGAGTTTCCTAAAAGTCATATAAACAAAATATCTACATGTCAATAATCAGGTTAACCTGGTCAACACAGCAGATTTCTGCAGGATAATCCTCGTTTCTATGCCATGCATCATGACTGTGGACTAAACAAGGAATGTAACTTGTGGCAGTACATCCGTGAATCCACAAAAAATAAATCCAAACTTAAGATAAAATGAGTCCAAATAATTTTGTTTTACTGCAGAATGACAATGTGCACATACAGAAAGAACTGTGTCTGTCAGTCTTCAGGCTCTGAACTCCAAAAGGAAAGAAAAGCACCACTCAGGCTGCAGCATCACTCCATCAGAATAACCAGAACAAGTGGTTTAAAGTGGATGTAAACACATGTTTCGCAGTAACGGTTTTCACAGTGCACGTAAACATGATCTCTGATTTCCTGCCTTCACCCGATCTCTCCCACCGACCTGCCGTTTACATGTAAACACAGTTGATGCAGCGAAGTGTGGAGTAATAAACAGCAGCAGCTGTGTTTGTTTCCATCCCAACAAACCACGTTAGCGTCACTCGCATGGAAACCGCGTGGCCTCGCTGCTCCGCCGGCTTTCGGCTCCATTCTGAAAGAACGTTTGATGTGCGATCAGAATCACAAGGGACCTGCGTTTCATAGAGTCCTCCTGTGTTCAAGGTTTCTGAGGCGAATCAACAAAAACACTGAGCCGTACACGTTGGCCTGCCAGAAACCACTGCTCAATGTGACCTTCCAGGGTAAAACACAGCTGATGTGGTGGATTTCTTGGCAGGTTTTGTTCAGTAGTTGTACATTGAATCGGCTAACGAGGCTGAAGAAGCGCAAACCTCATCCTCAGGTTTTGGATTGGCTTTTCTCAAATAATAAATAAAAGACATTTACTGTTTATCTCCTCTCATATCTTACAACATGCTCTCTGTCTGACAGAAAGCACAGACCCTGAAGGCTTTATGCAAACTGTACATACACTGATGATGGCTAATGACCTCTGTCTCTCTCTGACCTTCAGGGGCGTGTTAGGAAAGCAGGGTTACCAGTGTCAAGGTAGGAGCCATGTCTTTACATTGCTGTAGTCCAGTGTGTCAGCCGGAGGCGCTTCACACACATACAGCTGCCCTGCAAACGTGTTTCTTATGCCTGTGGGTGTTCCTCCCGCAGTGTGCACCTGTGTGGTCCATAAGCGCTGCCATGAGCTGATCATTACCAAGTGTGCAGGGATGAAGAAGCAGGAGGACACAGTCGGGGAGGTACTGATCTACAGCTGCAGGCTTCATCAGACTCAACACACATTTAAATGCTTCAGACATCAGTTAAATGCACCTTGTTTGATACGAGCTGACGGCTTTCCAGCACAAACTGATCAGAACTGCAGGTACATCAGGGGGTTAAAAAGTTTAGCGGGAGTGAACTCAAAGATAAAATCTCTTAAATCAAGACAAAATGTGCTTGTTTTCTGGTCTGAGGAGATAAATCTTCTTTCCAGATGGTTTTTACTTGTTTTTCTCTTTAATTGTCGTCATCAGATTTTATTGCTGGTTCTGAGTAACTTAATACTTGAAACTAGAATTTCCACAATTATAAAGCTGTTTGGTCGACATCGACAAGCACAAACCTGGTTTGAGATGAATTTCTGTGTATTTGGTCAGATGTACTTATGTTTAGTCCGGCTGCACTTCTTTTAACTGTGGGTTGATTGAGACTAGAGATTTTATTTGTCTTAAAAATATTGGGAAGTCAATTTTCCTGTTCTGTTAGCAGATAATTTGGCTTATTTAAAGTAACATTTCCCCCATTTTCTTGTATTTTTCTCTTCATTTTGAGAGCTGAGTGTTTGCAGGCGTCGAGGCGTCGACCATGGCAGCGTTCCCTGCTCGTGTTCAGCACAGGATCTTTGTTCTGTGTTGTTCCTGTTCGCTCTTGCCCGTCATTTCATGTCATTTCTCAACTGTCGACTATCAATAAATGGCATAAAGTGCAATTCTGCCAAACAGCAGAGAGAGAGGGAGCAACAAGCAGCGAGATCGGACCTCCAGAGTCCTGCAGGCTCGTCTCACTGTCCTTTTGTGCTTCTTGCAGCCAGTCGGCTCTCAGAGGTTCAGCGTCAACGTGCCGCACAAGTTCAGCATCCACAACTTTAAAGTTCTCACCTTCTGCGACCACTGCGGGTCTCTGCTGTGGGGTCTGCTGCGACAGGGACTGCAGTGTAAAGGTACAGACGCAGCGAAACAAAAGTAAACCCGTGCTTTTATTTCACCAGTCAGATAAACCAGCGTCCTCCTCTCTGTGTGTGTCTCTCAGTGTGTAAAGTGAACGTCCACAGGCGCTGTGAGAGGAACGTGGCTCCTAACTGTGGCGTGGACGCCAGAGGAATCGCTAAAGTCCTCTCTGACCTCGGAGTCACGCCAGACAAGATCTTCAACAGCGCCCAGAGACGGAAAAAGGTGAGTCATCCTCAAGCTGCTAGAAACAGTCAAAGTTAGCGATGAAGATGTTGACGGAGGTTTTTGGTCTTCAAACAGCTTCCTCAGGGTCAGGACCCCCAGCCGCCGATATCAGGGACGCCCAAGATGGAAGACGACCGCTCAAAGTCCGCCCCCACCTCACCGTGTGACCAGGGTAGCAGACGTTCTGACCGTCACACATAAACTCTGACCTGCATGGAACCAAACCACCAGAGCTCATTTTCATTTCTGTGCAGACGCGAAGGAGCTGGAGAACATCCGGAAGGTTCTGTCGTTCGACCACCGCGGAGAGGAGCACAAAACCCACCCCCTCTCCTCCGCCTCGTCTGTTGCTGCGGTGACGGGGGACACACGTGGAGGAGGAGGAGGTGACGGAGGCAGCGTCGGAGTGGAGGGTGAAGGAAGGCGGGAGAACGGAGAGGTCAAAGGTCACAACGCTCCCGAGATGAAGAGGATGAACCTGCACGACTTCGTGTTCATCAAAGTTCTGGGGAAAGGAAGCTTCGGGAAGGTGAGCGCATGCTAAAGAAATAAGTGTTGACAAGGATGAGTCAGAAAACAGGAAACAAATCCGTCCAATGAGAGTCGGCTGCTGTGTTCTGACTGCTGTGCGTCACCTGACCAGGTGATGCTGGCGGAGCTGAAAGGCAGCGACGAGGTTTACGCTGTCAAGGTGCTGAAGAAAGACGTGATCCTGCAGGACGACGACGTGGACTGCACCCTCACCGAGAAACGGATCCTGGCCCTGGCCAGAAAACACCCCTACCTGACACAGCTCTTCTGCTGCTTCCAGACCAAAGTAGGAACACACACACACACACACACAAAATGACATCATTTACACCTGCAGGGGGCAGCGTTGGACCACATTTGAAATCGTAGCCTGCCAGAGAAAGGTGACTTTCATTTTAACTTTCCAACCTGGTTTTTGGGTCTCTTGATGATTCTGATGGGTCCCCAGATGATTTAAAGAATAAGAAAGAAAAACAGATATTTATTTTACACTGACTTGTGTTACTTTTTTCTCACTTTTCCCATTTTTTTATTTTCTTTCAACACTTGCCCTTATAGCTCCCTCAGGGCTCCTTCAAATGAAACCATGCGGGAGGGAAAAATCACTCACACTTGATGTTTTAAGCTATAAGCAGGACACATGTCTTCATTTCAAGGGACGTAAAAGGCTGAAAACCCCTGGGCTCAAACACAATCAGATGAAAACAGCAACATTAAATTAAATTAGTAACAAATACATTAACTCTCTGTTGTTTACCATATGAACTACATTCAAAATTAAAGTAAAAAAAATGTCAGCTCACTTTGTAGAATATATTTGTCCCAAAATGTGGCACATCAAGGTCAAACATGCTCAATATGTTAAAGGTTAAACACATGCTGTGCATTTAGAAACACGCCAAACTTCCAAAACCACAGTATAATCCCATGCAGCTCCCCATAACAATAACAAAAAGATAAGAACACGAGAGCTATCGTAAGAAATCTGCTCTGTGTTCAGCTCTCAGAGCGACACACTGTCCTCAGTTCAGCACCTGTTGATGAAATGCTGTGAACTGTGCTGACAAACAGGCTGGAAATCCACCTCCTCCCTCAGACTCCATTTCCCCTCGCGACCGTTCACACTCTGCCGTCCTCTCATCGTCTCCACTCCTCAGCTAATTTGTCCGTCCATACGGTAAGTGGACGATGACAGACGGACGCACAAAGGGCGCCTGCGGGTGGGACGCTGCCAACGGTCCCCCAGGCTCCTGTATGTTTTGTCTACCGTACATTACATAAGTGTTCCTGTCTGGGGACGTATAGAGGTTCCCTACATGCACTGTGTGTGTGTGTGACTTGCTGAAGAAACAGGTCACATGATGTGTTGATGTGAAGTCCGTTCGCTGCAGCTCGAGCCTGACGGTGCTGCACAGGTGTGAACTTCTACCAGACGGACCTCAACAAAACACGAGCTGCACAAGCCTGAACACTTCAGAAACGTAGCGCCAGGCGGCTTTGAAGCCGCGCTAATGTTCGCTTATGTCAGGAATAATGGACGCGGCGCGGTCACACTGCAGCTGCGGGCCTCGATTACTTTAAGAAGTCACTCACATCATCCATAATCTAACAAAGAATATGTCTGACAAATAAAAAGCATTCACTCGCACAGTCATAAACTGGAAAGTCTTGAAAATGATCTAAATTGAGCGTTATAATCCAAAGACTTTCATGATGTCATACTGAATTTCTTCAAAGGTTCATGTTCTGCTTTTTTCAGCAGTAGTTATTCAGTGTTTGCATTCAGTAATTGCATCTCTGTATCGTGTCTTTAATGGTAGTTTCCCCACAGAGAAATCAGCGTTTTCTTACAGGACATGATGTGAAACATCAGCAGCGAATCCTCTCAGCCCAGAAACACCGGCTCTTCCTCCCGTTTCCTGTTTCCTGGACCAAAATCTTTATCATTAGAACGGCTAAAATTGCTCAAGTGCTGCAACATCAGGAAGCCAAAGTTCCTGTTGAGTTTGAAATGCAAAAAAATTGGCCGGCTGGGTGAGATTGTTTTAGCCGCTTCTCGTCTAGAGTTTTACCCCTTCAAGAAAATCATCCTGAACCAGGATTAAAGATATCACAGACAGACGGTCAGCAGGAGTCAGACATGTCAGGGAGGCGGAGCTGAGCTGCGTTCTGTTTGTTTTCGCAGACTGTTCTGGACTGCTTGAGTCTAATGATGGCGTCTCCTGTTCAATTTATTTATTCCTGTTATTTTCCTCCAAAGCAAACACAAACATGTGCAGGCGGGATGGACGAGAGGGAGACAGAGAAGGGCAGACAGTGAGACGGTGTCCTCGCAGCTTTACTCTGACTTTAGCCTTGTTTTTATATCTTTATTCTTTCTTTAATTTAAGCCTCATGCATCAACACACACACACACACACACACACACACACACACACACACACACACACACTCTGGCTGCCAGGTATGACTGGGAGTGTGTTCTCCTACAAAACAAAGGGATTTTTTTCTTATATAACTACTTTGATCCTTATCAGGGACATGATGCGTATTCCATATGGTGCAGGACCCCGCCCTCATCACCCGCCTCCCCCTGCCTCCCCCCGCCTTCCCTTCACCTCCCCACCCGACTCTTCTTGGAACATGCACTTAATGCTTTGAACATGATGTGATTACAGTAAACAAACCCTCATATACTGTATGTAGCACACACGCACACACACACGCACACACGCACACACACGCTGAGCTCCACCGTGGAGTCGCTCCTCTCGTCCAGGCTGATCCACGTCCACTCAGTGCGTTAATCAATTAGCTCATTTAATGTGACAGTGCACTGATTGGCTTATTCGTACCCTAACCAGTCTCACCCCTCATCAACCATCGAAGGCAACGAGTGCTAGCCAATCAGAGGCAGAGGGGGCGGGTCATGACTTCACCTTCCTAGGAAGAAAAAGAAAGGCGTACAATGTGAGACTGAAATTGGCTGTTTGAGGTGAAAAAACAGGTTTGATGATGGGTTCAAACCTCTGCTGGAGGGTTTCTGTTTGCTCTAATGATTTATTTTAAATACTTTAAATGCTTTTCTGTAAAATGACTAAAAGTTTCAGGGTTGATTTAAATGCCACCCGTCCATCGTCACACAGCAGAACAGATGCTGAAAGAGCCGAACTCTCAACGAGAGTCTGGTGTTGGTTGACTTTTTGGCATTTATACATGCCGATGTCAGAAAAATTCACCGTTTGATGATGTGTCTGGTTTGTCTGTCCGTCCAGTTCTTGTGAACATGATGTCTCAGGAGCGTCTTCAGGGAATTTCTTCAGATTTGAGACTGAAATTAACTGATTTTGGCCATAACTCAAGAGTTAATTTGCTAATTATGACAAACTTGCACACAAAGAGGATAAAATGATGACGTTATGACATTTTGGATCCAAGAGGTCAAAGGTCGGCTTCACTGTTATCATAATGTTGTGCAGCTTCATCCCTCCTTCCTCTTCCTCTGCCCTGCGTCCGGCTCTGACCTCCATTTTTCATTCTTCTTCTCCCTCCACCTTCTTTCTCGTTCCACCCTTCATTACGCTGCGAGGCCTCTCATTGGCTGATTGGCCGCATCTGCAGCACAGCGCTCTGTGTTCAGACATGTTGTCACAGCGCGCTGTAGCACGTACACATGCTGTACGTACATACAGACACCCAGCTATAATGAATGATCATGAGAGGTGTGTGATTATATTTAACACGTTTATGTATTTTTAAAGAAGTAATAAGAGAATATTTTTGTTGAGTTGCTTCTTTTCCCATTTTATGGCATTTATTTATTGTTAATTTACCATTAATTTAGCTTCTTGTCAATTCTGTTATTTAAATCTATATTTGTGTTGTTACTAGATTTCTGCTTTTTTCTAGTACTCTATCCATGGAAAGCCTGACATCACTTTACTTGAAAGAGTCTGTACTTTGTGTGACCTATGTCCTACCTACACACTCCCCCCCGCCTTGTTCTCCCATTTCTCCTCCCTCCCTCCGCCCCGCTCCTCATAATCAACTGTGGGATCGCAGCCGTTCCCGTATCGGCCTAATTACAGCAGAGAAATGTAAATAACATTATACAACAGTAGCGCCGGGCCTCAGTCTGCTCGCAGGCGGAGCGGGGAAGTGAAAGCGGGGAGGGAAAGCTGGTTTTAGGCTGCAGGTCGTCAGTTTCTGTGATGATAAACAGGCTGGAGGTTTGGGTGGAGCGAGTGAAGTCAGGAACAGGACAGGTTGCACTGTCAGTGTGCTTTAATGAGCTGTAACTGGTGGAGATCAGAAGCAGCAGAGCAGCCAGAAAGCAGGCAGGTGCATTAATGAACCTTTGTTCTGACGGATGGAAGACGGTGATGCTCAGAGTCAGAGGGGTCACAAAGATTCGAGGTGGAGGACCAGCTGTTACACACTGTAACATGTCTATGACAAGTGTTTGCTTTGGTGAAGCAGTTTTACAGAATATGAGGCTGAATTCTCCTCTTTTAAAAGATTTTGGTTGCTGGATGACTGTCCAGGCTGCAACAGCTGGCAGGGTTTAACATTCAAAGTCGGACATATTTTATACTTTTGTTATTGTCAATCTCATGAAAAGACTAAAACCAGCCAAGTGTTAGTCTGTCTGTATGTTTTCTGACTTCTGTCTTTGGCCCTGGCTTCATTGATCTTTACTTTCTGCTGAAGATCGATCTCTAAAAAGCGGCTCACAAATATGTAGTTTCATTTGAAAACTGCTCACTAATTTCCTAAAACAGCTGGTCACTGTAGTTTTTAGCAAACGCAACACAAACAGGAGTAAATAGTGAATTCATTGAGGACTATTTTCTGCGGCGGATTAACCCACAGGTGGTGCTGATTGATTCTTTTTCATGGGTGTTGACAATATCATAAATAGATAACGAGACTTATCCTTTAACATTTCTTCTCAACGTTAAAAAAGTGTTTTCCTGTAGAGAAACGTTAAATTTGTCACATTCATTTCATAAATCTGAGCTACACAGCAGTAGATGCATAATAAGGTTTATAGATTTTATTAGAAATTCCATAAACCAGTCGAGGGCAGTTTGCTGCCTCCTCCTGTGCTGCTCTCGTCTGTGCCTTTAAAATAAACGAGCTGGAAATAATCGGCAGGAAGCGCCTCGTGTTCGATCCGGAGGAATTCAGGCTTTCATGAAGGATTGAAAGGAATGAAAGCGCTTCTCTTGTTGACTTGAATCCTGTCCCTCGCACTGATGACACCATCAAACGCCAGTGTCGCTTTTCTCTCTCATGATCTCGGATCAGGCTACACGCAGTGATCGTGTACCTGACCTGCACGCCTCTATTATTTCAGTGAGAAACCCCAGTTCAAAGTCTGACCTCAGGCTGTTAGAGGGCCACACAGACAAACTACCAGCCTGCAGCGATTAACACAGAATCACAATGTCAAGTCCAAAATACATCTGAAGGGTCTGATGTGCATCGAAACCCAAAATTAAGCTTCAGAGAAGCTCCTGACGAGCTGCTGAGAGTCTTCACTGTGAGCTTTTTGTGCTTTTTGTGTTCTGGTCTGAGCTGCAGTAATGATCAGCACATGTCTCCTCTGATGCCAGCTCAGTGTTTATCTCCTCACAGCACAATCACTCGTGTGTGTGTGTGTGTGTGTGTGTGTGTTGTACTTGTACTAGAACATTTTTGAAAGTGAGGACGTTTTGCTCTGCGCTCATTGTCCTCATTTCTTAAAGGGCTGTTTTAGGCTTCGGGTCCTGCCAGGACAACCAGCAGTAAACAGATCTGAGGCGTGAAGTGTTGGACAAACCAGCATCGCTGGAGTTTTATTTTGAAGTACAAGCGATCAGTACGAGTGAAAGTGAAACCAACTTCACTTCCTGAAAGTATCTGGAATTTTAGCAGGCAACACGTTTACCTGTTGTAAAGGAACAGGAAGTACAAGTAAGCTGTTCTTAAAGGGTAGAACAGTAAGAACAGGAAGATTGTTCTAAAAGGTGAAGTGATCTTCAGACTGACAAAACAAACTTCAAGATTCAAGATTCAAGAGTCTTTATTGTCATTGAGCATGACATGTCAATGAAGTTTTCATTGCAACCCCCATGTTAGAAACAAGATAATAAGAAAGATAAGAAAGATTAGAAAGAATAAAATTAAGATAACTACAATAAAATAAACCAACATGCAATAAAAAATATTCGTAAAAGCAATTAAAAATACACCAGAATGAAAATATACTAAGGCAATAAAATATACTAAACAATAAACAATAAAAAATGCCAGTGAAATGTGCAACAGAATAAAATATACCAGTGGAATGTACTGACAGCAGCTAAATATACTAAAATGTATATAAACAGTAAACAATAAAATATACCAATGAAAATGAAATATGCCAATACATTAAATGTATATAATTTAGTTAAGTATGTGTGTGGACTTAAAAGTTAAGTACACAGAAGTAGAAGTAGAAGAAACTGTAACAGTTGTAAGAGATGATCGATCGATTGGTTTTCAGCATGATCACCTGACTGGTCACCGGCCAGTCAGTGTCAGATCAGATCTACATGCTCAGAGCCCAGCAGGACCACCAGCCCTCCCCAAGAAAGAAACAAAATATTAGATTTATGTTATTTGCACATTTCACTTCCATATTTTATTGTTTATTGTTTAGTATATTTTATTGCCTTAGTATATTTTCATTCTGTTATATTTTTAATTGCTTTACGAATATTTTTATTGCATGTTGGTTTATTTTATTTTATTGTAGTATCTTAATTTTATTCTTTCTAGTCTTCTTATCTTTCTTACCATCTGTTCCTAACATGGGGGTTGCAATGAAAATTTCAATTTGAAATTGACAATAAAGACTCTTGAATCTTGAATCTCTTTTGAATTGACCTAATTTATGTTTCACTGTTTTGATTTCAGCTCAGTCTGAGTGTTTTTCCTCGTTTGCTGTCATGTATTTGTACAAAGAGGCAGTAAAGTTACAAAAATGTCAGTGTATGCTGTCAGTTGTCGTTCTTAAGAAGAAAGAAAGTCAGACGTCATGTCGTCTCTTCATCCACGATCGAGCGTTTTCCGGTTGCTAAGAGACATGAAAACCCTCAGACACACTCTGCTCAGGACCACCTACCTCCTGCCGCTACAGATCACACAGACTCACTCCGACACTTGATCGGGCTTTATAAGGACCTGACTTTCCTGGAAGTCTGTTTCTCTAATCAAGACAAACTTCTCACTTACTAAGTTTTTTTAAGGATTTCTGCTCAGATGATTTTACGGGAACGAGGAGTAAGGAGATATTCTGAATGTGAACCAGCAGGCGTTTTACTCCTGTCAGCTATGATGGAGGACGACAGCGAGGGCGAATTTAACCATCAAGAACAATGAACGCTCACACACGCACACACACACACACACACACACACACACACACACACGCAGGTTGTTGCAGCCAAATGTGTGTCAGTCTTGAGCAGCGGAGAGTTGTTTTTTCAAAACTTTAGTCAGTGAATGTTCGTATGTTTGCTGTTCTTGGGACGCAGTTCAGGAACACACACGCACACACACACACACACACACACACACACTGACATAATGCACTCCTCACCCCCAAACCTTAAAAACCTTTCCTTTGTAAACCACATAGACGGCAGAGTATGACTGTTACACCTGTCTGTTCACATTTAGCCTCGTTTTAGATTCAAAAACAAACAACAAACGTCACTATGACGACAGATTTGTTAATAAAGTTAAATGATCACTTTTGAAATAAGAGAAGAAAGACGGATGTTCACTGAAGAGCTGAAGTTAAGTTGTTATATGTTATGTTATGGTGGAGTAGAAGAAAAGAAAAGAGACGTGACAGCAGGTAGAAACGGTGCCGGCTGGACTGGATCAGCCTTCCTCAGGTGATCGTACCTGCAGGCAGACAGACTGTGAAAGTGAAGCTTACAGGGAACCAATCTAAAAGTTGGTGTCATCGTTTTACGGCCTTTAAATTGTGCATCAACATTTACGTCACAATGATGCGATGAAGCAAAAAACTTCTGTTGCCAGTTTAATAATTGAGTCTAAAGAAGCATAAAATGGGAAGTACAAGTACCTCAAAATTGTGCTTCAGTGCAGTACTTGAGTAAATGTATTTAAAGCGATATTCCACCACTGAAGTGTAATGAGATCTGATTATGAGGCTAACACCAACAGAGGTATTATTTACATTTGATCAGCCCTGGTCCTGATTTGTGCCATATTTTAAAATCTGTACTAACAAAACATCTTTGTGAATGTTTTTAGCTTGTTTTTCTCTGAGTTGGATGTGTTAGCTTTAGCTGATTAGCTGCCACATTAGCTGCAGGAGCCCGGATCCAGTTATTTTTGTGCATGATTACATCTTCATGTGTCTTTTATAAAGCACTTTTGCAGCTACACTATAATGTAAACACTGCACGTGTGCATTGACACCTGTAATCAGCAACATAGATGGAAGCTCAGGTCCCTGTTGTTTTAATCTGGAAGTGGTTCTGGTCCAGAACGGGGTCTACACCTCACTGTCTGCACGTTCTGGATGACTTACAGAAGCGTTTCGACAGTGAGCGGCTGCTCAGCACTGAGACACAAGCCTGATTAAACTGCACCAGTTTTTTTTTTTTTTAGGACAAACATTCTTGATCTGGTTCCAGGGCCACACACACAATACACTCTGTCCCCCAATTACAATCATTTCCTGCTGCCCTCCTCTTAAAGGCAAAGGCCCCTAAACGGACAGTATGTAGGACTGAAATGGGCCGATGAGGGTGATTGGTGGACCTGGACAGTTCAGAAGGAAAGCGGTGTGATGAGGCTTCGCTCCAGCCTCAGTGATCAGACAGCGTGAAGGTCTGAATCAAACCACACAGTGAAAACAAGCTCGGGCTCCAGGCTGAGCCCGGTGAAATCACTGAGTGCGTCTTTACTGGGGCGGCTCTGTGTGGTAATGACCAGCAGCCAAACGGTAATGGCTCATAATGTTCCGAGAAAAATAGGGCAGCAATTCACGTTTTTGTTTTTGCACGCGGACAAAAGTTCAAGTGTATCTGACTGATTCTGACGAGCGCCGGCACTGAAGCTGCTCATACAGTCAGCGGGGAGACATAGTGCCTGACACCTGAAGCCAAATACACATATTTGTTCTCACAGACTTCATGTTGCGTAACTGCACAACTGAAAATTAGTTACATTTATTTACTCGAGTACATTTATGTAACCTTCATTTAAAATGATGGAGACCTGAGTCCATAGTGATGCAGTCATACATAATTTAAAGAGGTACAGAAGGATTACAGCATCCAGTGCTTCCATTAGAATAGAATAAAAACTACAAGGTGGAGAAGAAATGTTAAGAGATGTTCTATTTTCTCAACTTATATGTATATGTAGTACCCAGGGAGCTTTGGGGACTTTAGTTACAGGGATACAGTAAATACCACTCATTTCCTTTCTTTCTTTCATTCTTTCTTCCTTTATTTAGTCCTTAATAATATTTCCTTACTTTCCTTCCTTCTTCCCTCATCACTCCTCCTCCTAATGATCCTCCTCACGCCCTTCTTGGCTTAACTTTTGCTTCCTTGTTTTCTTCACTTTTTCCTTCCTTCTTTCTTTTCTTTCCTTTATTCTTTAACTGATCTTGAGGAAGAAAAACCCTAAAACGAAGATATGTTTTTGTCACATAAGAGCGAATCTAACTTCACACTGCAGTAAACTCTTCTGATTGCGGTATTTTCTTAAAGAAGGAAATGTGTTTCCTGACGCCTCTGATGGAGGCGACGGTCCTGATGTCTGTGTTCTGCTTCTATTCTTTCTTTACGTGAGTGTGAAAGAGAAAGTGTGAATTGTTGGGTTTGAGGTTACATAAGATGCAAGTTGAGACTTGTTCTACATACATTACAGCAGGGTGGCACAGAGAGGACACACACACACACACACATATGGTCAGATAACCATCAAGACATTATTGTCTGAGTTGGGTTGGAGATCATCTGGGTGTGTGTAACGTGGAGTGAATGTATGTGTGTGTGTGTGTGTGTGTGCAGTGGGAAGCCAGTATCTGTACATTTGTAATTACACTCAGGAAATGTTTATTCATGTTTGATTGGGTGGGACCAGCCGGGACTCTGGGTGCATTTAAACAAACTATTTCGACTTCCTGTTTAAAGTCGCTTTCAGGAGGAGCAGAGAGAGAGAAAAAACTCTGGCTGAGGTGGACCACCGGCCACTTATGTAAGACCCGAGGATGAGGCCCCTTTACACTGATTCTGGGGAAGAAGAAAAAAGCCTGAGGTCAGCTTTAAAAACAAGGAGTCTGAACACCGGCAGGCCAGCCTCCAGCTGCTGTGGGCAAACAGCTGGATTAACTTTGGTCAGATCAGGTCAAAATAATCAGATAGAAGCAACACTGAAGTCTATGAAAGAAGGATAAGAAACCAAAACAGACATGGCCTCTGAAAAATCAGAGAATCAAACACTGGCCCCTGTTGGCAGGAAAGACTCTCACAGATGTGCTGATCTGATTGGTAATGACACAGATACTGATCCTAATGAGTTCCATGCAGGGAGGTGCCGAGATTCTTGTGGGACCGTTTCGAATCAGTGCTCTCTGTTGGCGGATACCCTGACCTGACTGGAATCAGTCTCAGAGGAGCAAAAGTCTGATTGGTGCATCCCTGGTTGCTGTGAAACATTCGCAGCTCACCAAAACATCCATAGAAACTTCTCAAAGCGCCCTCACGCTGCTGACGTGCACGTTTAGTTTGTTCCAAACACTCGATGCTCAGGCGTCAACACACACTGGTGGTGTATGACATGCGTCCAAACACATGCACGGATGTCAGCCGTGTGAGGAGACTACACCGCCCTCCTGCACCCCCTCTGCAGAAAAGCAAAGGTTGGGTCAGATTCACTCTCTGGATGTCCACACTTTATTTATTTTTTTTTATTCACTTTATTGATCCCAAACTGGGAAATTATTCTCTGCATTTCACCCATCACTGTTTTTGAAACACACACATGCCACATAAGGCGCCCGGGGAGGGGGGGTACTCCACCACACCCAAATTTTTCTGCAAGTCCAGTGGGGGAATCGAACCGGGGACGTTCTGATCACAAGCCGCTTCTCCAACCTCTAGGCCATGGCTTCTTCTTCTTCTTCTTCTTCTTCTTCTTCTTCTTCTTCTTCTTCTTCTTCTTCTTCTTCTTCTTCTTCTTCTTCTTCTTCTTCTTCTTCTTCTTCTTCTTCTTCTTCTTCTTCTTCTTCTTCTTCTTCTTCTTCTTCTTCTGTCTACACCAGGAGCACACCAGGCTGGATCAGCCAATTAATCAGCTGATTTCCGGAATCAGTTTGACATATGTGGTCTACACTGACCTGCTCAAAGCGTTTTTTTAGTCTTCTGTTGCCTATTGTTTCTGTTGTTTATGTTAAATTCAGCCGTTTAATCTCGATTAACTTTTGCAGCTTAGATTGACCTGCTCCCAAAGGAACGCTGTCAAACAAGAGGAAATCAGAGTTATGACTTAGCATATCTTCAACATTAGCCACTTCCGTTTCAATTGTTTCCTTCAGAGAAAAGCAGGAAGAAAGTGCAGGATTACAGGAATATTACCGTTAATGACGACGTGAAGAAAGAATTGTAGAAATCTAACCCCGAAAGTCGACAGCTTCTTTCTAAATAGTGTTTGGTTAACTGGAATCATGCCTGTTTGGGAAACCACCTGCTTCCCTGCACTTCTGTCTCATTTCTGATCAAGACGAGAGATTATTTTAAGATGTAGGCAAGATCAGAAACATTTCCAAAACTGCTGGGACTGAGAGCAAGCGTAAGGTTAAATGATTCTTCAAGGTAAATGGATGAAAATGTGGGTTTGAGAGGAATGAGTTAAGGATTGTATGTTCTTCTCTGCAGCTTTCCAGATCAGGTCAGAAAGTTTTTCACGTTTCCTAAGAAGACTTTTCTCCAACCGCTGTCGTGGCTGATGTTTTTCTTGTGTTGAATCACGATCTGATTCCTTACGGTCCAGCTGTGAGACAAATAGCACAGCTCCAGACTTCTGAATCGCTGCCCACACCTCCACCTCCACAGTAACGAGTGTAAAATGAGTCTCTGATGATGACTGATGAAGGTTTACACGAACATGTGATGATCAGCTCTGGAGCTGTTGAACCTCATCAATGCGACCCAGTCGGTAAACGCTCTTCTTCATGTGGGTGATTGATGGCGTGTGTACATGCGTTTATGGTTAGCCAGCGCTAACGGTGGTCACACATGTACATGCACCATGATTGACATGTGAGAAGAAGAAACACGCACACACACTGTCTAAATCTGATGAAGAACGCACACACACATTTGTGTCATGAATGTGCCCACTCCCCCTGCAGATGCATCAGGCTTTGAGTCACTTTCGACCGCACACAGACTCTGCCGACACACTTCCTGTATCTGGGGTTCAGTCTTCGTAAAGGTCAACAAACACAACAGGGGGGCTTCCTTAAATTTGCTGTGAACGCACTGAGGCTTCAGATCTGTGAACATACATGCACGCGTATACATGCATGCAGTATATATATATAGACCGTATGTGTGTCACCTTTAAAGCCAGCCGTGTGTTGTGTGAACCCTGAGGGCGCTCGCAGTGAGGCCTCAGAGGGACTGCTGCTGGGTTCTTATATACAGGGCTGTTTATATCACACACACACACACACACACACACACACACACACACTCCTATTTCCTATATGAAGAAAGGGAGCTGGAATTCAGGAAGGAGGCCATTTTCAGTACCAAGAGAATAGAGCTCGGAGGGCGCGGCATAGAGTGTGTGTCACAGGAAGGGTCCTGTGGGAGTGGAGACAATCAGTGTTAGTCCCACAGCTGCTTTGTTTTTACGTCGTTAAATGTTGCTCACATTGACACTTGAATCTGTGAAATCTCTGCTCGCTTCATGAACACTCAACTTTCAAATTTACTCTTATTTTTATCGAAAATATTAACTTTAGTAGTGTTCAAACCTTCTGGAAATCTCAAGATGCTGCCGTGGGTGTTGGTTCTGTTTCACACAAACAAATCACACGTCCACAGGTGTTTCACACCTCTGGAAGCTTTCCTGATCATTTCAGTTAATATCCATTTGAAATTAATCATTAAGGTTTGAAAATGTTCTTAATAATGTTTTTGAGTCTAGATCCAAGGATTTTAGAAACTGCTATTTGCTCCATGTTTCATGCACACATTTTTAATTTAATTCGTACTTCTGCAGTTTTTCTGTGTGTCTTCATTGAATACATGTAACAGGCCTGTCCTATATTTCCAAAGTTTCAAAGTCAAAGTCAGCTTTATTGTCAATTTTGCAGTATGTACAGGACAAACAGAGAATCGAAATTGCGTTACTCTTCAACATTTTGTGACAGGACATATATTAAAAAGAGATAAATAAAAACTGTACAATTTAAATAAAAACTGCACAATCTAAATAAAAACTGCACAATTTAAATAAAAACTGTACAATCTAAGTAAAAAAACTGCAATCTAAACAATGAAACATTAAGAGAATGTAATAGTGCAAATGTAAATGTAAATGCGTTTGAATATTGACAGATAAACGGTGTAAAATGTTTTGACTGACTGTCTCGTCCTCTCTGTCTGCAGGACCGCCTGTTCTTTGTGATGGAGTATGTTAACGGAGGCGACCTGATGTTTCAGATTCAGAGGTCGAGGAAGTTCGACGAGGCGCGATCTCGTTTTTACGCCGCCGAGGTCACGTCCGCTCTGATGTTCCTGCACCGACACGGAGTCATATACAGGTGGGCGGTGTCATCCCCAGTGTTAGCAAAACAACCAAAATGAATCCCTTTTCTTTGGCTGCGTCCCCTCGTAGCCTAACTGTGCCATGTATTGATAAATGTATTGTCCGTGGTGCTGAAACAGACAGATTTGCCTCGATCCATAATATTCTCTGAACTATACTATAAAATACTGCACTATATTGTAGCTTAGAAACTGTATAGATTAGTGTCACCATCATGATCAAAGTAGCAACATGTAGTCATGTAGAGGATCATAGAGACACACTGCTGCCTGTAGTATCCTGTAATATCCTAATAATATTTCTACAATCATTCAGTAGAGTCTGAAAATACACCCCAATGCCCCCCCCATTCGAAATCTATAAACTGATGTTAGCATGTAGCCATGCTAACAAGGTTAGCATTAGCATTAATCCTTTAATATTTCAGCATACAGTATATATAAGATAAGATAAGATAAGATAAGATAAGATAAGATAAGATAAGATAGAACATTATTTATCGTGTGATAGCAGCGGGAAAAAAAATAGCAGAGGTAGAGAACATTCGAAAAAAAACAAAATATAAAATAAAAAGTAGACTGAATATATGTACGTTATAAAAGCAAAATGAAATGTGACTATATAAAAGAAAAAGAAAATATGTAGAAAAAATATAAAAATATGTGAAAAGTATGTATTGCATATGCTCTTTTCCAGATTCACATGATTTTTCCTTTTCATGCTGAGTTACTAAACTGCACTGTGTGCAGCATGCTGCTGCGCGTTTACACCTTTCAGCTCTTTGCACATTTGGGTTCAAGCAGTTTTAACTCAAACTTTGTTCCTTTAATTGTTTTATATGCTAAGAAGCATTAACATTCTGCTTGATTCGGTTCTTCAGCTGAGATGTGCGTCTCCATTACAGGACATATACAAAATTTCCTGGAAAATAAGCATTAACTGAAACACCCAGCATCCATGAAGAGAAATAATATAAACTGAACATCATGTTTCAGGAATTTGCACAGGATTTGAACTCATCTTGTCGTCCCTCATCTTTGAAACACTGTAGGTCTTGAATGTGCTGCTTATTCTGCCTCATTCTTCCAGCCGAGAAACATGTCTTCTGTACATCTTGAGTAAGAAGCTCTCATTGGTCTTGTGGTTGTTCTGGAGGGCAACGTTCACCTCCCTCCTTTCTGCAGACTTTTAAAATGTGTCCTTTAAAGTCTCCTGGTTTGTCCAGTCAGTCACGAGTAGTTAAGCGTCACAGCACGTATGATTTGTCATCTTTGTTGCTGTACTGCTCAACCCTAAACTTGCCTGACAGCCTTTCAGTTGGTTTGACGGTTTTGAGGCATCGGTTAGCTGCTGAGTCATTATGTCTGGCTGGACTACTTGTGATCTGTGCAGCAGCTGCACTGACTGAGTAACTTTCAACTTTGCATGCTGATTGATTTAGAAGACACGCCACAGTAGAATCTGCGGGCCGTGGATCAGCTACTGGGCCTGCAACATGTGCTACCAGGCTGCAAGAAGACCATGTGATCCTGTGAAAAACTGAATAATAATTAATTAACTCTATCGGCTATTATATGCTCTTTTGTAGTAATAACCTTGAACAGTTTGTGGCACATCCTTTTAATCACTTCCTTCATCTCTTGCACATCATTTCTGCTGTTGTGATTGTTTTGCTGTGATTTTTCTGCTTTTAATCTTAGCTAATATTTGATGGATTTTCATTTAATTTGATTTGCGCCCTGTAGATGAATCCCACAGGCTTTGGTGATGACTTATAATAACTTTAGGCATCGATTAACGTTTATCTAGCGCCATCATCAGGTCAAACAATCTGTCCAATACATTGCAATGCAAAACTACTGCCTTCACTGCCTCATAGTTAATAAGTTAAAAGTGTTTAATTTAATGCTAATAAAAAATGTTAGCGCTAACATGCTAAAAAAAAAAATTTCAATCATTGTAAACGTACATAAACTGAAAATGTTAGCATTGTCATTATGCACATCTTAGCATGCTAACAACTAGCATGCTAACGATGCTGTACACTCATTATCAGTACATGAGGTAGTACATGATGAACTTTATCACTTTTATCAAGTATTTGTGTGTTGGGATCAATGAGGAGACACCAGGCCTGATTCATGAGGATGCATGTGAACAGAGTGATGTGAGACCGTCTGTCAGACCGGATCTACAGTGTGCACACAGATGGACGGGCCCATCATCCATCACGCAGCAGAGAGGCTCTGATGACGTTTTATGTAACAGTGTGAATAAAGCTGATAAAATCAGCGCTTCACCCAGGTGACTGGGTTCGTCAGGCATGGAGAGGTCATGCTGTGAGTGTAGCTGTTGGTTCAGGAAACGGAGGAAAAGCTCATTCGGACACAAAGTGATGTTTGTGCTTTGAAAGCAGCTGAATATTGTTGTCACATTAAATCTTTTCTCTGGTTCAAACTCAAACCGGTTGACCCTGGAAGTGCTCTGTGTTGGTCTGCAGGTCGAGATTACCTCACCGTGCTTCTGCTTCAGGTGCTATTATCTGTCTGTGTGGACTCCTCAGTCATAATATCATTGTCAGCCAGTGGCAAACACGCAGCTGGTCCCAGAACAGCAGCACGCTGCTCCAATCATAACACCATTGTGATGGACGGCGGCTCGGTGCAGGTTCAGGCTGTTTGCTCCCAGAAATAACTGTGATGGACGAAAAGTGAGTTCTTCTTTCCGGTGTTTTCTCTCCGTGAATCTGGGGCTTGATTTGTGTTTAGATTCTCTCGTCATGCGATGTGTGTGTGTGAGCGTAGGTGTGTGTGTGTGAGCGTAGGTGTGTGTGTGTGTGTTCATCTGTGCCTTGTTAGTATAATACGGACTGTTGAGGGTGCATGTGTGTGTTTGTGCTATTTTGTTTATGACATCTTGTTTCCTGGTCAGTGACACCTGTTTCATCCTCTCACCTCTGAGGTATTCACCACACACACAAACACACACACACACACACACACACACACACACACACACACACACACACATTTATACTTCAGCGCTAACATTAACGTAGCACATTCCCAAAGCATGTGAATGAACTGATACGAAATAATCTGAGACTCTGACCTCATCTGTGCGGGATCAGTGAACGACAACATCACCTACATGCTCATGAACACCTGCAGTATTCAAACTAGGTGTAATGAAATGAAACACGGCTGAACATGAGCATGGGCAGCTCCTCGTCGGATCTTTTATATTTTGGGCTGCTTATATTTTGGTTCAGGAGAAACTTAGAACTTCCACAGCAGCCGGCACTTTTTAAA
The DNA here is from genome assembly GCF_017976325.1 of Chelmon rostratus. Taxonomy (NCBI): domain Eukaryota; kingdom Metazoa; phylum Chordata; class Actinopteri; order Chaetodontiformes; family Chaetodontidae; genus Chelmon; species Chelmon rostratus. Next base: position 25,139,738 of record NC_055668.1, read on the forward strand.
AACATATACATTCACATATACATCAAAAACAAATCGGTGATTGGTGCGTTTGTCCAATCAGGTTAATCAAAAACAGCAAATCAAAGCTGTGAGCTGGTGATGCATGAAGAAAACTTTTAGCACTGGACCCAGTAAAACTCACCTTTGACCTTGCACTAGCTGGCAAATCCTTTATTTACATTCACTAACAAATGAGCAGGATCAGGTTAGAATCTGAAGAAGAAGCCTATAATAGTCTATTACGACGCTGATGTCACAGAGAAGAATGCAGCTTTATTTAACTTAAATTTAAAGACACCACTTTTCGCTTTCTCTGTCCCTTGTAAACGGGCTCGTTCAGCCAAAAGAAAACTGTGCTGACGTGATATATTTCAGTAACACGCTGACGTGAGATGTGGCTGTTCTGGGTGCATGTGTGCGCTGATTGCAGTTGATGTTGATCGTGGCTGTGCTCTACCCGCCCAGAACAGTCCTGAATACACAAAATGATGGCACGAAATCCTCACACACAAACACGCGGTATTCCCAGATTGAGGAAACAGGCCGGGAAGCGATCCAACGTGAATAGTGTATTCTTACGTGCGATGTGTCAGAAGCTAAAGGTCAGTTAATCGCGACAGAATACGCACTTGTTTTATGCATGTCTTTAGTCCGCACACGGTGCAATAACAAAGGCGGGAATAAAGGTGGAAATTCAGCTGTTCAGTAAATAAGAAAACTAAAAGCTGATCCTGTTTTGTTCCTCCACAGTCGAAACAGGCTTTGGATGTACAAACTTAATATGAATCTGTGTTTTTACAAAATCATATTTACCCCAGAGGGTTTAATAAGGCCTCTCTCTTTTTTTTGGCCTTCAAACAGCATGAAATATGAGCAACATCAGCTGAGTTTAAAAAAAATCCAGTAACAACTTGCCCAGCACTAATCAAAGACCGTCAAACTGACTGTCATGTAATCATGCAGCTGGTGGAAACAAACCAGACTCCAGTGTTTTGCAATTTCTTTTTGACTTTAACTTAATATGACAGTTTAAAGAGCCTCAATGTCAAGAAGTTCAAATGTGTAAAAGTCGACAAAATAAGCAGCGATCAACTTAAATTTGGAAAAATCCAGTGAGAAATAAGCTGTTTACAGAGCTGTTAAAACACATGAAATCCTGTTTTCTTTTAACTTTAAACCAGCGAGAAGCACACAAAGGCAGAAGTGAAGCATGTCAAATCTGAAATATTAACCGCTTACAGCGTAATAAATGATTGTTAATGTCATGAAACAAAAGATGCACATTATACATAAAATGTGAAGCACAGATGCCCAATGAACTGGAGGGCTGGATATGAATATGTGCAAACATATAGAATGAAATACAAGCAAGAGGCTTTTCTCCAATTAAAGCATGACACAGAATAAAATGACTGACATCTTACGTAACTTACTCCCGTCGTTTATAAACAGGATGTCAAATATGAATCCGTCCCGTCGGCTTATTTAGTTATTTTGGCTGCATGATCTCAGAGCAACGAACGTCCAGTCCTGCCGGTGCCTGCTGGACCACCGCGCATTGTTTCACACACTTTGTATCACAATGGCTTTATTAACGAAGGGGCTTATAATCCTGAAATGTCAACAGCGTGCAAATGTGTGTGTGTGTGTTGCTTTGGGTTGGCACAATTTAATCCAAATCAGTCATCAGGGCTAAAGCCAGGAGCTCGCAGCGTTATTGTTTTGTGTTTGTTTTTTTATTGGTTTTGGCCACGCAACCGGGTTTTAAAGTGAAACTCCACCCAGAGTCTGTCTCTGAGTCAAACACTCACCTCATGCAGGCGTGAAATGTGAAAGGTGGCTGTAAAAAGTCTCTCATTACCAGCAACACCACAGACCCCAGCCTGTGTTTTCTAGTAGTAACAGAGGTACTATTACTTTAAAATAACACTAAATTTCGTATTAATGTCCTTTTCGGGCCGGTTGTTACCACGCAGATACTGAAACACGAGCGCTGGAGTGTTTTTAAAGGTCTTGTGACATCGTTGGCTCACTGCTGCTCGCACATGCTGCGTTCACAAACATCGAGATTAATGGTGCAGTCTTTCAACACTGTTTTCTCTGTCGTGCTGTTTTGATGAGTGAATATTACTCAGTCAGGGGTTGGCAGGGATAACACACACATGCACACGCACACACACACACACACACACACACACGCTGCATGTTAATTCATGATGGCCGAGCTACCTGAACCTCTCTCTCTCTCTGTCCCTTCTGTCTCTATGTCTCTTGCTCTCTTGTCCCTGACCCACTTTGTTTACCAAAGGGAGATGAACAACAAGCGCTATGGGAACATTACGTCCTGACTCTCCTGTCCGTCCCCCCACCCGCCTCCTCCGCCCCTCTCCATCCTCCCCTCCTGATGCTCGTCTTTTCTCCCACCGGCCCCTCGTCGAGGCTCACGTCCCCTCGACTCCCCGCTCCAAAAAGAAAAAAACATTTTTCGACAGTCGCACATTTTCTTCTCTCTCCCGTCTTTTCAGCTTTGCTGAAGCATATGCGACCAAAGAGGAGGTAATCTTTGGATGCGATAGTGTTGACAGAGCAGGTTCAGACCGGTCGGAAGGCAGATACACGTCTGGATAAACACGCACATATACACAAGTGAGTCGACAAGACTTTACTAGAAAATCATCACGGCTGACTCGTGTGTCGATACTAAGAATACAGACAGAAAGAAGTTTTTCACGCCTAATACATCAGTGTTTGATGTTGTCAAACACAAACAGCTGTTCAGTGAATTAAAACATGAAAATATGAACATAATAAACTCACAAAGCGTCTGACGCCAGTTTGGTTGTGTTAGGCTGCTTGATAATTAAACTGTCATGGCGACCTCACAGAACGTCTATATAATATGATTTAGTAACAATATTCTTTGTTTTTTTTGTTGTCTGCAACATGTGTGATTCTCTGACGATGGAGGTAAAGAAAAACTATTAAAATCAAATCAAAGCTGTATATATATATATTTTCTTATAGCATTAGTACAGTTTGCATGATTTTTTGTTTTAAATAAAGATGTTGATTCAAGGCCAGATGAGCTGGAGGCATGTCGCTGGACGATGACTAGGTGCTGTGGTTATTTTTAAAGTTTGGGTAGGTTCTGCATTTTAGAAGCAAGTTGTTTAATTCAGCCCAAATGAAATGATTGGATGGCCTACCTGTTTACCTGTGTAGCTGTCTACCTCTGCACACTCATGCACACTCAGGATAGCCACATATATTGCTAAAGCTACAGTGAGCTACTTGCAAAGAAATGGCAGCCAAAATTTCCAGTTCCACCTCAACCTAAAACACCCCGCTCTGCTAACCCAAGCAGGAAGAGACAGAAGGAGAAAAGGCTACGAGCAAAAAGAGGTCAAACCGGAGTGAACATCGACATGCTGGGAACTGACGGAGGTGAAGTGAGGTGAAAGTGTTTGCTGTGTTTCTGCTGGACAGTTCATTATCTGGTTTGTTTAGTTTTTCGGGGAATAATGTATTCATGGTGTTTATGTTCAGTATGACAATGCTTGGTGCTTTCTTACACTTCAATGAGACATGAGGCAGTTGTGTACGGTGCAAAGCAGCATAGACAGTGTGCGTTCAGAATGTGGCTTTCTCCTGCTGGTGTCTACGACTTCATCACCCCCAGCAACACCTTGAGAAATCCACACATTACAAAGGCAGGTTCCAGTTTAGCAGCGTTTATATTCTCCCACCCAGATAAATATACCAGTGGCAACAGTGTGTGTGTGTTTGTAGTCACACAGAAGAGGGGATGGAAGGATGGAGGGAAGGATGGAGGGATGAGAGAGTGAGAGGGGGAGGTTAGCTGTCACGGTGCACAGGGGTTGCTGCTGAGGACGTAATGGAAAAATCACTCAAGATTAACATGAAACACAGGAAATGCTCTCAATTGAACCTAATTGCCTTGAGTGTGTGTGTGTGTGTGTGTGTGTGTGTGTGTGTGTGTGTGTGTGTGTGTGTGTGTGTGTGTGCATGCGTGTAAACACCAAACAGAGCTTCTGACAGTGCTGACAGAGCAGCTCCTGTCCTTATTAAAGTCTTTCTTTAAAGAATATACACACATATGAAGGTGATGTCACTGACTGTAGGAACACACAGCGACCCTCTGGATGAAAATAAAACCAGCTGAGCTGCAGCCAGCATCAGACATTTCCCACACGATTCCATCCCAGGAGTCTCCGTCCAGTGAAATGATTCAGTTTTCGGCTTTTCCGACATGTGCAGGTGATGTTTGACCTGTCAAAAAGAGGGAACTGACAGTTTCCTGAAATGAACTGTGTTTTTGACATGTATTCTGGTGTTTGAGTGGTCTTGTATGTAGCTGGGTCGCTCCTTCACCTTCTTTTTCAGGACGATGTTTAACATCAACTCAAAACAAACAACTTTTCTCATCTAGTTTCCTTTTTTTTTAATCTCCACTGTAAGTAGATTTAACGTTGTTCAAATCACCTCATTCTACACTGACAGACTGGTCTTTATCAGCCTGTTCCATCTGGGTTCATAAGGTTTTTAGTGCAGCACGCTAAACCACTTTTTCCAGTTCAGGGTTGCAGAGGCATGGAGGCATGCTTAGAGCAAGAGGCAAGGGGCGCCGTGCCAGTCTTATCCTAGCTGTCAACTTGTGTACAAGACCCTTAAATGCCCACAAGAGACGAGACAGACGTGTACTTTCTGCTAGAAGGTTGCTTTGATTGCTTGTCTGAAAAGCTAGACACGTAGGAAATAGGAAATATTCTTGGAAATTTGGTTTGTTTTTAGACACAAAGAGAATTGGGCCAGGAAATGAAAAAACTAATATAATTCTAGACACCTCACTGGTCATTCGTCTTAATAAACCAGACAAAACAGTTGTTGGTTCAGAGCACAGGAACCTTATTTAATTCTAATTCAAGCACTCTGTTTATTCATTAATATGCATAAGACTTAACATCCATAACACTGTAACAACGAATAATTACATAAATAAAAAGTAAATGTAAAATAATACGACTAAAGATTTATGCAGAGAATCGAAGCATGAAGAAAACAGATTCAGTTATTCTGCAATAACTGAATGATCTCACACAAAAAATGAAAGATGATCTAAATTTTGCTCATTTCCTGCTATTCAACAGAGATTATTAGCTCCTGCTGGTGCGCTTCTCACACTACGCAACATCTTCACATAAATAAATATCATTCCATTAGTGCAGCTGAACACCTGCAGCCACTTAAGATTGGATTTTCCTGCAGCCAGGTGATGTGTAATACAAAGATTAACGTCAGCAGCCATTTAAATTCATGCACAAATGAATGAAAGAATAGCTATTTCCCTGCCCCGCTGCAGGCGTGCAATTCAGACTTAATGTCCTGGGAGTCGCCTGGAGGTGAGATATGCAAACAGGCAGCCGCAGGCTCGCCACTTTCATTTTTCATCCGGGGAAATATAAGTGCGGCTCTTTCCTGCCTCAGCTTAAGGCCGTCAATGTGCCTTTTAGCAAGGCACCGTCTCCAGCGGCTCAGCAGCACAACACGTTGGTTGTTTTTGGAGCTGAAAGTGATGAAAGTTTTGGATTTCCTCCAGAGTTCAAATAAATAAAACCAAACGCACTTCAGCAAACATAACCGAGTTAAAAAAAAATGGAAATGGATTTCTTGGAGAGAGAATATTCAGTAAACTTCAAGCAATGAATCAATGAAAACACATGACTGGAAGCTGACAGCTTTAATTTATGTACAGTGTGTGTATATGTGTAAATATAAATACATATAAACTCCATTTCAGGTGCTTTGAGTGAAAATTTGAGTCAAATTCTGCCTTCTAGAGTGACCGTTTGGCCTTTTGTGAGCACAGAAACACTACAACTCAGGATTGCTCACAATGTTCAGTAGTTTTAGTCGTCACAGTCTGACCCGAACTTGAACCATGAAGAAAAAATTTGGTTCGAAGCCAACTGTCAAGCTCCATCTGCATCTGACGTGTCATGTTATTTTTCCTTGATGCTTCAGGCGCGTTAGCATGCCATTCATGGTTTAGCTTTGCACGAGATCCAGATACCTGCCGTAACTGCAGCCAACCGTTCGTATTCATCCAAACACTAAATGTGAGAGTAAATCCAGTATTGAGATTCCTTGAGGTCACCAGTGATCCGATTATTGTTTGTTTGTTTTCCTACTTCACCCATTACCGGATCAATGGGCGGGTCAACGACTCACGTAACACCCATTCACACCATGACTCATGTGGCCCAAATGACTCACATGATGGCTGGGTGGGTCAACGACTCACCTGGTGGACTCCCAAGGTGGGAATGATCCTGCAAGAGGCCTGGGACTCCCACCAGTCAGTCAGAACTGAAGAAGCCTCTTGGGCGAGGAGCGAAACGTCTTGCAGAACCTCAAGAACGTCCATTTGCCTTTTTAAAGAACGTAGAGGTACCATGACCTGGATGAATGAGGATCTACAAGAGTAAATTATATATTTTAGTAATTTTATGAATGTGTAGTATATTGTAAAAAGGCAATTTAAGTCGAAATATTGAAAGCAGATTTATTTGAAGAGTGTTTCTGAAACCAACCTGGAACTGAACCATTTGCTATTGTTAATAATTCCTGATTCAGATTTTTTAAAATTATTTTAGAAAGCTATTGTTATTTATATCTTTAAACTAGGTGAGGCTTTGATAGAGGAATCAGTAATGGAAAAACTCTGATGCATTGTAGAAATATAAGCAAAGTAAACATGCTCAAGTTTAAATAAGATCTTAAGTTTTAACTTCATATTTACCATAACATGCCCCAAAAAGGACATTTGCTTGGTTGAGACAGCAAAAAATACAAAATGTATGTGAACCGAGCATTTGCGATGCATAATCTGCAGCTCGTCTGCATTTTCTGCCCATTTTTCTCACAACTCTCTGTAGTGCAACCAATAACCTGTCAGAGAGAGGCATGATGGGACAGGGAAGAACAAAGTTTTCAACAGCAGATCACAGCAGCTCTCAAACAGGATTGTTAAGCTGCCTTTTTTATTTGTGGGGCTTGTAAAAGCAGAACAGTTGCATAAGCTCTTGACTTCAGACAAACATGCACACACACATGCTCCATCTCCTCCCGGCTTGTCGGGGCGGCTGTATTTTTGAAAACACCTCCAGCCGAACGGCTGGGTTGGCTACATCGAGGAGATGTTGACATTTTTGTAGCGATCAACCATCAAGCCCAGAGCGGCTGCATTCATGACCAACCCTGTCATCTCTCAACACTGCCGCTTTTATCTCACACACTGCTGTCTCTCTTTCGCTCCCTCGCTTCCCTCCCTCCATCTCTTGCTACTATTCAACCCTCAATTTTCTCTCTTTTCCCAGGTCTGTTCCTCCTCCCATGCTGCTCCTGTATATTTCTCCCCCTCCTCCTGTTTAAGACTACATCTTAAAATGCTAAAAAAAAAGCATGCAGGGCTGTGAAATGTCATGAAAATAAACTGAATCATATAATATGAATATCTTAGAAAGCCCAGGCTATGACACAATATCCAATTACTTGTCATATCTTTCAGTGTACGTAGTGTATTTTGCCAGATTTCCTTTGCTAGTCCTTCTTTTCACCTGTCCAACCCTCCTGCTCTGCAGAGACTTGAAGCTGGACAACATACTTCTGGATGCAGAGGGTCACTGTAAGCTGGCAGACTTTGGGATGTGCAAGGAGGGAATCCTCAACGGAGTCACCACCACCACCTTCTGTGGGACACCAGACTACATCGCACCTGAGGTGACACACGCAAACAACATCCACACCCACGAACCACGCCTCCACAGGATACATGTAGTTTATGTGTTCAGCGTCCACGTTCGACTGTTTGCTGATGATACTCTGCTTTTCATTGCTATGAGGAGATGGAGATGAGGGAGGAATTGTTCAACTTTCGAAGTGTTTGATGTCACAGAACATTAAGAAACATACCAACAATAGCTAAATTCAGCCCCAAAAATTACATCACCTTGCTCAAATCAAATTTTATAGGCGTGATTCTTGATGATGGTGTTTGATTCTCACTACAGTTTGTAAGTCTTTTCTTATGCATGTGTGTTTAGATCCTTCAAGAGCTGGATTATGGCCCGTCAGTGGACTGGTGGGCTCTGGGGGTGCTGATGTATGAGATGATGGCAGGACAGCCACCGTTTGAAGCCGATAACGAAGATGACCTGTTTGAGTCCATCCTCCATGACGACGTCCTCTATCCTGTCTGGCTCAGCAAGGAGGCTGTGTCCATTCTCAAAGCGGTCAGTCAGCGGGTGGTGTGAGGGTGGTGTTTGGGCATGCTTGTGCTTTGTCTCAGCAAGCAACAGAAATGAGTCTGTGCTGTAAATGTCAGTGCAGAAATGACGGCTCCACACTCATCTTAAGCTTCACCCAGCAGGTTGTGGAACTGTTTGTTAGAGATTTTTGCATTATGAACACTGTTTAGTCCACTTCCTAATCCAGTAAGTTGTGAACTAAGACTGCATCTGAACACCACGGTGTGAGTTTTATGGAGGTACAGTTCATAACATCCATGACATTTTTGCACATTTATTAAGGAACAGACTCATCTTGCTGCTACTTGTTCTAGCTCTGATTATTATAAAGGACTCTTCAACATCAAACCTTTGAAAAAATAATTGCAACTCTTAAAATAGACTAAAATAGAATTCCTTAGAGTTGATTCCTCTTTCTATTGCAGCTGCTGCTCCTCAGGCTTTTCAAACAAGCCTCAGCACCAGCTCTACGACGCAATCAGAAAATGTGAACATCCCTTGAGCAAAATCTTCCAGGGCCTCATTTTCCCATGTGTGGTCCTAGTTGAGCTGATTTTTTTCCCTCGTGTTTCCTTTTGTTTAAAAAACAGATGTAGTTTTGTTATGAACATTGCAACTTGCACATTATGAAGATTGTACATGATATCCAGCCCCAGTGAACTAATGGGCTGGTACAGATCCAGATCAGGGATCCAGGAAGGACTCTAACTGGTCTTTGCAGTTACGTATCAGTCCTTGTGTTTCTTTGCTTTTGTGTCTTGTTTTTTTTTCTTCTTCCACTCTGTCTTTCTCTTACTTTTGTCTCTTTCTCACCATCACATGTGAGTGAGGATGCAGCTTTTTTCTTGGTATCACATGTTGATCCGTGTTTCCTGATCCTCCAGCAAAAGAACATTGGATAATTCCCCCTATGTTTGATTCCATGGCTTTTTTTTCTGACTGTTGTGTGTGTGTTAAGGCCACTTGTCTGTTCGTTTATTTTCTCGTCCAATTTTTCCATCACAAGCCTTGCGTTTACCTTGGCTGTTTGACTGCAAAGCCTTGTGGGAAAGTGTGTGTGTTTATGTTGGCCCATGTCTTGGACTCTGACCAGTCACTTGACCAGTACTCTGGGCTCTGATTGGACGTGTCATCCAGCTGAAGGACTTCAGGTCACATGATAAACTCTCTCAGCTCAGTGTAATGGCTGTTCAGCACTCATCCAGTTTTCAGGAATTGAGAAAATTATGAAGAAAATGGAAAGACAAGGAGGCGTCCGTTGTTTCCATGTAGCGAGAATGGTTTATATGATGTTAATTGGATGTTTATGAGGAGTGTATCCTTCTGAGACCCAGAGTTTCCATTTTCTGTACATCCTAATTTATTTTTTTTATCTCTGGTTGTGCTTGTTTGTTAGCAAATAGAAATATACAAAAACATTAAATCCATTGACTGTTAGCTCGTTAGCATAGAGAAGCTTCTTGCAGCAATGAGTTGCATGCTCGAAGACAATTGGCACAAAGTTTCAAAACCAAAACCAGATCCCTGGAGCTTTGGCTGGGACCTGGGAAAACTCTAGGAGACTTTGCCAAAGATAGAAGTGCCACTCTGTGATAAGCATGAGGAGGATGTGTTTTTATAGTACTTAACCCAAAAAAAAAGATAAGAGTGTGACACCATTTAAACTGTATGAGATGAATCATCTAGTATTCACCAGAAACGGCATGCAAACAGCAGCGAGGAGGTGCCACAGTGTTGACTTCCATAGAAATATGTGTGTGTGTGTGTGTTCTGCTGTGCAACACCACTGCTGCTGTCTTTGCTCCTCTGAGCTTAAAAGTGGATATTTTTCAGTTGATTTTTGTTTCTTGCCGCAAACACCCTGTGGACCCTCGCCATTCGGTCTCTTTTTGGTCTCTTGTGGTGATTGTGTGAATTTTTCTCTGTCAGCGCTGCTAGGTGAATCAGACAGAAAAAGGCCTGACATCCTCGACGGAGGACACATAGAGAAACCTTTTATTTTTAGCTGAACAACATGATGACATTTATTCCCCCGACCACAATTACAATCAGCAAATTGAACAAAAGTGATGTTTTTGCGTCATGACCCTTCTCTTTTCCTTTCATGAAGCCACTCTGCATGCTGCACCATGTAAAATCACAGTACTTATGTTGTTGTCTTTATTATTTACATATTTCACTCAAAACAAATCACTTCCTCTTTCTCTCCATCTGTTTCTCCTCTCCGGTCAGTTCATGACTAAGAGCCCTCACAAGCGTCTGGGCTGTGTGGTGGCTCAGGGACTGGAGGAGGCCATTAAGCTCCATCCGTTCTTCAGAGAGATCGACTGGACGCTGCTGGAGCAGAGGAAGATCAGGCCGCCGTTCAAACCACGCATCGTGAGTCCACACACACGGCAGAAAACAACCTGTGAAAAATGGAGAAGAATCTGTTTCTAAATCCACCAAAACAGATGACCCCCAAGAACTTACCCGTCAGCCTTCTCTCTTGTTCTTTGTCTTCCAGAAAACCAAAAGGGATGTGAACAACTTCGACCAGGACTTTACCCGCGAGGAACCCGTCCTGACGCCGGTGGACAGCAGCATCATCAAGCAGATCAACCAAGATGAGTTTAAAGGATTCTCCTACTTTGGAGACGAGACTGTCGCCTGAACACACGCGAACGCACCGACGCACGCACACATACGATTAACTACATACGTACGCAGCAGCATCATCACCACACTAAAAAATCTTCAAGCAAAGACGCAGCATTTAAAGAAACACGACCTCTTGAGTGAGGCCTCCTGAACTTTTCCAGATTCTGGCCGCTCCAGGAGTTATACCAGACCATCTGTATCTCTCTTTATGGTTTCTGTGCTCTTGATGTTTGTCCATTTGTGCATATCCCATTGAAATATATGCTCAAGCCGCACAGAAGTGCAGGTCAGATACTGTAGGAAACGACCTACCTGCTCCTGATGCAGGCAAAGCGGTGGACAGAAGTGTTTTGAGGTAGAAACATGGGTTAGGTCGGGGCTGTTAGCGTGTGTGTGTGTGTGTGTGTGTGAGATAGAGAGAGGGAGATAATGTGTGTACAAGTGAGCATGCATGTGTAGTTGCATACCTCTAGAAAGAGCCAGACTGTCATTTCTGTACATGATGTGCCGTATCCTGTGTCTGTCTCCGTGTTTAAAGAATGTTTTCTTCCCTAAACATGTATGTGAATGGAAAAAAATAATTGAACCAATGATTGTATTTAAAGAAAAAAAGGTCTTGAAAAGTATTTTACTCGTTAGAAAAAGAAACGTCGAAGGAGACGCGAGAAGAATTTTTTTTGCTGATGAAGTTCGTGGTGAATTTCTGAGGTTTGTCGTTGTTTCGTTTTAAATTTGAGAGTCAAAGGGGGCAAATTAAATGTTAACTTAAGAAGACAAAAGCGACACTTTTTGGTGTTTTAATTTTGCTTCAGTTTGATCTCAGCAGCTCTTTTCTTACTGTGGAGAAGGTTGTTTTTCCTTCTCTCTCCATATTTTAGCTTATTAGTACATCAGTGTTCCCGTTCTTCATTAAAAACCAATGGGTAGCATTAGCCGCGAGCTAACTAAACTACAGTAGCCCAACATTGGGAGTGTCCATTGTTCTAGTGAGATATGCTTACAGTGCTAACAAGCTTATGTACATATGAAGCCACATAATGAGCTGAAATCTAAAATAGAACAGGGGCCCTTCACACACAGGAAGTCCTCGTTACTGAAACTCTCTCTGCACCTTCTGGAGCGAAATCTTTCTCGGTCAACTCCCATTGAAATGCCTTGTGTGTGTTTGTGTGTACGTTACCTGTAATCGGTTGCTGCACTCGACCCGAAACAAACCGAACCCGCGTGCTTCCACGTGGGTCGTACACTGAGGTGAACGCGTCGGCTCGTGTTGCTGAATGTGTTGAACTGAATGTATTTGCCGTGTGTGCAGGAGAGCAGAGGCCTCTTCATGACGTCCTCATAGTCCTGTTTTTTATTTAAAATGTCTTTTTGTTGTTGTTGTTTTTACTGGATCGTCTACTTCTTGCTGTTAGAAGTCTTCAGATTTCACGTGATGCAGCGAGACTCACCTGAAACCGTACTTTAGACCCTCCTCATCCTCTTTGTACTGCCTGAGGTCAAATAAGCTTCAACTGAGCAAACAGGCCTCAGAGGAACCTCCACAGGTGTTGATGACATCGTCAAGAAAACTCCATGTGCAATAAATACTCCCAGGGTTTGTGTTTGTTTGTTTGTTTTCTCATCTCATCCTTCCTTCCTTCCTTTCCTTCCTCTTTCCCTTCAGCCTGTCCACAGATGCATGTTCAGGTCCAGAAAAAACAACAGTACAGTCAGTTTTAGGGCTCATAGAAGTGAGATTTATTCCACGATTACTGTGTGTTTGTTTTAATGGAGCTGTTAGAATTAGTGCCAAATTACACAGATCTGTCTTTCAAGGAAAAGTTCAGGAACTCATGACGCATTAAAAAAAATCTCACCTGTCGCTCTTTGAGCTCGACTGAGCTGCTCCGCCTCCAGCTGGAGCTCAGAGCTCTCCTCCACCCACAGAAGGAGCTTTAAAGTCAGTTTTATTACTTTTTATTCAGAAAAATGTATGAATGATAAACAGCAGTGGTGGAATTTAAATGTACTACTGTTCAAAAGTGCAGTACAGGACAGTACATCTGAGGTACTTGTACTTTACTGGAGTCTTGTGTTTTCATGCCACTTTTCACTCCTACTCCACGACATGTCAGAGAAACATTTTCTTTGTACTTCACTACACAGAGATTATACACATGACAGAAAATGAATTGGCAGCCGGATTCATTTGATGTTTCAGCTTCTCAGATGTTTGATTTGCTGCTTTTCCTCTGAATGATCTGAAGGATTTGAATGTGTTTCACAGTGTTTTTAAACCAAAGGATCAATTGATTAATGGAGAGAAAAATCAGCAGATTGATGAAAGGAATCATTAGTCTGATACGAAATAGTGTGAAATGAAGCTCAACCAGCTCCAACAGTAAAATCCTGCTCAATCACAATAATCTGATGAGATCAGATAGAACAGTAGAACAGGTACAGGGGACATTTCACTGCGTACAGAGTACTTTAAGTACATTTTCCTGATTATACTTACATACTTTTACTTAAATAAGATTTTCAATGCAGGACTTTTAATTTAAAGAGAGTGGCAGCAAACACCTGCAGTTACCTGTCCTGTTCTCACCGAGCCTAACGAGTCACAGTGCAACCTCCCAGAGGAGCAAACTAGCAGAAACAGGCAGCTGCACATGTAGCAGTGAAAAGGAGCAGCGTGAGTGGAAGATGCATTAGATACAGTAGCTGCTAGACATTAAACACACACACACACACACAGAGGTTTGGACAGCAGTTTTACTGTCAGTCAGCTCCTAAAACACCATGTTCATGCTGCCCATTATTCCTCTTCTCTTCCCTTCTCCTCTCTCTTAACATTTCTCTTGTTGCATCTTTGCTTCGTCTTAAATTTAAAGATGTCGAACTGTTTGTCCCACTAGGACCCAAAAAGGATGTTCTCTCCCAGAAGTCCCTCATGCTGAAAGCCAAATGCTATTTCCAAATTTTCCACCCAGTATTTGTTCCAGAGGAAAAATAAAATCTGCCTCGAGCAGGAAGTTCCTTTCTGTTAGTTTTCAAGTTAGTGAATCAAGTGAAATCCAGCACACAGAGGTGACAGTGGAGACAGTATTATGGTTTTCCTCACAGTATCAATCGTTCATTGTTCTCGGGTCATATGCAGGATGTTGCTGTATGTACTGTTTTTCGTTGCGGTCCCTGTATTTGTGAAGCTTCGTATGTACATTTTGTCATCTGAGCTGTGGTTTCGTTCCTTTTACGGATTCCCTTCGTTTGTGTTGATATTTTGTTTTTTCCTTTTGCGTTGCGTGCCAAATGTACTGTATTTTAAAGGATGTGAAGGTGTATTTTAATTTTTGAAACAAATTAAATATCATGATGTCAAAGAGAAATTTCTGTTTGATTGGTGAATCATTTCTAATTCAGTGTTCACACCTGAATCTGCCATCCAGCCCTCCTCCTCTTCCTCCTCCTCCTCCCTGCTGGTGTTTCAAGCAAAACGCCACTCTGTGTTACAGTTTGGCCGTTAAATGGAGTCCTTCACACTGATGCGCTTTACTCAATTTAAACTTAGCAGACAGAAGATAACATGACCATACAGCACTGTTTTAAGTGAGAAAGCACCCAGGGAGTCCATACTTCCATCTTTAATGTCTTCCATCTACAGCAGGCATGTCCGGAATATTCCATAAAGGCCCGTAAGGTTGCAGGTTATCAGCTGAAGACTGGGGTCAGCTGATTGAATGAGTCCAGCCTGGTGTGCTCCACCTTGGCTGGAATGAAAACCTGCAGCCACGCGGCGCTTTGTGGAATAGTTTGTATCTGTTATCTGCATATCTGATTTTAGGAAAAATGTGGCGAAACCTGCTGTTAAACGCAGTGTTGGTGGGAAACTAAATGCTTGGAGGCATTAGTGAGACAATCAGCAACAGGGTGGTGGTCTGGGTGGATGCACAGTGCAGAACTGTGACACCAGATTCAGGCTTCGGGTCCAGACTGCCGTCAGGTTTAGGCATCAGAAGCTGCTGCTCACTTTGCCTTCATTAAAACAGAACATAATCTTTCCCTCACATGAACCAAGTGCTGTCAGTGCCTGAACCGAACCATGAAAAAGCTGAATAACGCTGAAGTCACTGCGAGTGGAGAGAGCGTTGCACCACCTCCTGTTTTAATGGAAAACAAATGAAATATGTCGTCAGGAAACATTCGCTCAACATTACGATTTTTGCATCTTTCCAGGTACTTTAATCAAAAACGTTTCCACATTATGTCCGTACAAAACGTTGCTACGTTTCCTTTGAAACACATTTGCTGTTGCTGATTAGCTGCACATGAGCATCATTTCTAAGAGACGGGGCTCCAGGCTACGTCACTTCCATCTACTATTGTTTTTGTCTTTATCTCATCTTAAACAGCCTCTTCCTGTACTCCACATCAGTCAGGTGAGCTCAGATATTTAAAATAGAGCTCTTGTTTAACTCCAAACCTGCAGCTTTCAACACAACACAGACTGATAACATCATATTTATGTCTAAATTTCATATCTGACAGTCAGCTGCAGTTTGCATATTTGGTTTATGGACTCAGTAATGTCAGTAAATTACTGCCACCAGGAAAACCTGTGAGTGATGCACCTTGGCTGAGCTCCCTGGTTCTTACACAGGAAGATTCTGATAATGAGAAAGTCTATGGAGAAATGTTATAATGCAGCTTTATGGAAAAGATCTGGTGGGGGTCTTTTCATCTCATTTAATGAAACTCTCAGTAGAATATAGACGAGTTGAGAAATGCTACCTGTCACTATGCTATGCAAATGCTGTGAAATAAAAACACTGCTGCTGACTGACAGCCGACGAGCGATAAGAGATGAAAGAGCGATGACCTTCTGCCTCAGTAAGTCACACGGTTGAGATTATGAGATATGAGACGAATACGCTTGCAAATACCTCCAGTTTGACCATCAAGTATTCAAGACCTGCAGGCTTGAAAGGTGCCTCTGAAAGTTTCTGCTAGCTTCATGCTGCTCGCATGAAGTAAGTCAGGGCCCGGTGGAGGCTCCAGGATGTTCAGCTCCTGAAGAATTAAAAAAAGAAAAAGAAATGAGCAGTTAATTATGGAGTTTTAGAGGCGTTGGTAGCATTTTAGTAAGTGACAAAGCCATCTTACCGTAAATAACCGTAAATATGGTGGGAACCAAAGAGGAAGTAGTGTGTTGTTATTACTGAGCAGCAAAGTCCAAGTGGGGTAGAGGAGGAGGTGCACTGGACACTAGACTTTAAAACAGATTATCATTCATTTCCATTTCAAACTCACAGCCGGCTGTAATCTCTAAAAAAGCTCCAGCTGCACGTGAACCATAAAGGAATGAGAGCGGTATCAACAAAGGAGAAGGACGAAAGAGGTCTTCGTTTGCCTGATGAAGAATAAAAAACACGAGAGGTTTGAAATCTCAGTGCGCAAACTGCCTGTCCTCGCCTCACTGTTCTCAGATCAGGCTCGAAACTGAAGAGGGCGACATGTTTCCCAACATGTTGAACATGTTCATTTAAAGCTAAATGTGTTTGGAGTGCAGGGGCCTCTGGAAAAAGAAAATAATGCGTTTTCCTGCAATTTTCCAAATATATTCAAAGACTTTGGGCATTATTTTACAACTTCTCTACAAATGTTTTTGTAGCTCAGTAATCTCACACGTTATGTATATTTGTTTAGAGATTGTGCATTGAAAATGACATTTTCTACAGGCCATGAGACCTAAATAAATGCATTTCTTTATTTTTTTTTATTTGAAAATTGGGCCTCCACAGGGTCTGCTTGCAAAAATTCAGGTGGAGTCGAGGACCACTGTCATGTATGACCTTCTGAAGTATGATCCGTGACATGATTAGACAATATAAAATGATCAGAAGTGCAATAAAAAGCTAAAAAACCCAGCTGTCAAACATCTGGTGGGTCACGTGGCTCCAGCTTCACGTGCCTGTTTGATGTTTGAGGTTTTCAGCCAGCTGAGGGTCACTAACAGGCCGCCTGACTCCTGATATCCTCATTATGACTTTCTTGTAAGCGCTGTATATTTATCACTCGCTCACTTCCGTTACAGATCGCACCTGTTGCCAACAGGAACAGGTAGGAGAGAAGGCACGCGAGGGAGGGCGGGGCGGCTCAGGGGGGCGGCTCCCGGCGCCGCCAGCCAATCGTCGCGCCGGGAGCGGGGCAGCGGCTTCCAGGGTGCCAGCTGAGCTTCAGGTCAGACGCCGAGCAGTTCGGAGAGTTTTCAGACCAGCGAGCGAGAAAAAGTTGAAAGCAGCGGAGCTTGTGGAGCTTCTGTCAGCGGCAGCAGCAGCTTTTCAGCCGGTCGGTGTGGACTCTCTGCGGGTGACAGGCTGTACAATCCTCGGCAGTGTTCTGAGACTGTACGGCCCGACCCCCACCCCCCCCCCCCTCTCCAGCCTGGACTGTTGTGGACTAACCAGCAGGTTCAATGACATGATCAGCCACACGGCTCCCTGCGCACTTCCATGTAACACCTCCGCGTTTCGCTCCTTTTCACTCTAAACTTGGACTTAACTTAGACTGTCGGGGAATTACAACGTCGTAATCGCGCACGAGAGAGAAGATGACGGCCGATAAGGAGAAAAAGAGGTGAGTTTGCTTTTTAATTTCCCCTCGGTGGGGATGGCGGGGGCTGACAGGCGGCCGCGCGGGGAGACCTGTTGCTGCAGAGCCGCATGTGACCTGGCCCGGATCTGAGCTCTGATAGAGCCCGCAGCTTCAGAGGGAAGCTTTGTCACGATGTTAATGTGTTTTTAACGCACGGATGAGCGCATTGCTTGTGATTAGACTCATGGAAGGTAAGTGGGTGATTTGATTTAGTCTAGAACTGACGGGACGTTTGGTTTGCTGCAGCTGGTCTGATTTAATTGTGGATGTGTTTAACTTCTGAACGACCTAAAAAAAAAAAACCCTTAACTTGTTCCTGATCAGGGAAAATCAATGCAAAGTCTGTCCAAACAAGCTCCAGTATTAAACCACCCAAACATCTGAACAGGTGGAAGCTGATTGAGGCCGCAGTAAATATTTTATATTGAATTAATCAACTAATTTAAGGATAAATGAGCAACTCAAATACCCCTCCCTGAGGTATCTCCTTCCATACTTGGTTGTCCTGTGAAGAAAGTAGCTTCTGCTGATTCTTGGTGGCTGGTTTCCTGAAGCTCAGGGACGGAAAGTACAACACTTCAGTGATCTTTTGCTAATGGAAGCTGTGGTTTCTCAACATGAAGCTTCAGTTTCCTGCGAGCTTTCCGAGAGCTGCAGAGTCGAGACGTTTAACTTCTGCGGAGAGGATGCTCAGCAGAAACAGCACAAAAGCTGCAGCCGAGCTTTTTTCTCATAGTTACTCCTTTCAGAGAAGTCAGGCATCTATATGGAGCAACCACCAATCAGTTATTACCTCAGATATCAGACTGCCGGCTCAGGACATTTCCAGAACTGCAGGTAGCTTGTAGTGGCAGCAGGTCTGTGTTCCTGTCGGGGGGGTTACAGCTGCTTAAGTTCTGCTGGGACTCAATAACTGCTGCTGCATGTTTGGTGGTACTCTCTGCACAGTCAGCTGAAATGTCACCCATTGATTTCCATTCAGGTGTTCTGCAGTGTGACACGCAGGGGAAACGTGAGCTACTTGATCATTTAACCTCTCACATGATTTATATATGTTGACATATTTGAGGTATGTGTCTCCCCAAGGACGTCTTCATTGTGTCTTCAGCGTCTTCCTGAAAGCACCACCCTGCTTTCTGCTTGCTAATTGTTCACCGCTGGTGCTGAGGTCATGGGCCTAATCTTGCGTAATAATGCTTTAACTGGTTCTAGCTTGTCCCAGCTTGCGTGTCACCATAACAGCTACTTAATCAGGCCTGTCAGGGAGGGAGAATTAACATCTTACCTGTGGAAAATCCTGCGTTTCATCGCCCCCGTCCAATCAGATCACAGAAATGTGTTTAATTTGAGGTAGAGCTGCATCAATTCAACAAAAGAAGTTCAAAAAATGATAAATATGTTTGATTTCAGTCATTTTTCAAGCAAAAATGACGAACATTTGCTGGTTCCAGCTCTTTAAATCTAAGAATTTGCTTTTTTTGTTGTTTAAGACAGTAAGTGAGAAGTCTTTTGGTTTTGGACTAATTGGTTGGACAAAATTTGAAGACGTCACTTATGGCTGTGAGAGATAATTATGAGCATTTTTCACATTGTTTGAGATTTTACAGACTAAATCATTATTGATTAATAATCAGCAGATTAATCGATACTGAAAATAATCCTTAGTTGAGGCCTGAGACATGGCTCTGAGCTGGCTTTGCCGGACGCCGTCTTGTCTGCCCCGTCCACCCTTGTGACTCTTTTCTCTCCACTTCTCATCTAACAACCACTATCAGGGCAGATCAGAGCACATCGGGCATTTAGACAGAGCACAGAGACACTGGACGCTCTGTCATCAGGGATGAAAGCAACAGAAAAAGAGAGAAAACGACATTAGGAGACAGAAAGTGAGACGAGTCCAGGAGCGTTTCCTGCGTCTCGTCAACGCCTCAGCGCTTCCACACCGAGCCATCGGCCATTTTAGGGAAGGAGACGTGCAAGTGTGTCTCTGACGGGCTGCAGAAGAAGAGCGCGTGTGTGTCTAAGTGTGTGAGAGTTCACTAGTTGTTATCTCATTGATGTGTGTGTGCGTGTGTGCGTGTGTGTGTGTGTGTCACACAGTAGCACATTGTCGCTGCTGCCTGGAAGTTCGACTTCATGACAGCTGCACAACGTTTCACATTAGTTTTATTAATATAACTATAACTGGAATATCTTTATTTGGTTGTCCACTTATTCTCATAATGTAACTCCTGTCTCAACAGAGGTGTGTTAGTGTTAAAACACTTATTTAGCAGCAGAAAAAGTACCGAAAGAGTACATAAAAATGGAAAAATCATCTTTTCCTGGCACTTTATGGAGACGTCCTGATGGACACAAGAATAGCAGAAGAGCTGTTGTGCTGTTTATCCCTTATTTTCTGTCCTGGGATGTTTATTATTTAGCATAATTAAAAGAATAGCTGTGTTCAAATTATCATTTTTTTTAAAGTGTGTTTGCAGTAGGGCTCTAATTTATGTCACAAAGAGACAGAAAACTGTGGAAAATCTCCCATAACCCAAACTGACGTCTTCAGATTGTTTTGTTCAAGTGACGTTTAAACATTTCCAGTTTACTATCAAACCAGGAAATCGTCACGTTTCAGATGCTGGAACTAAAAGAACCTTTCAGAAGAAAATGATTTGATGATTAATGAGATGAATGAAAACTGTTGCGCCATAATTTTGTGGTGATTGACTAATAGGTTAATGATTTCAGATCTGGTCTGTAGCCAATGATTAATCACCGTGAGATTAAAGTAATAATGCAGCACATTAGGCAGAATTATCGACCAATCGCGGCTCTCCAGAGCGTCAGATGACGTCTTGAAATTATTTGCAGCATCTGACCAAAAATTCTTCAACTCTTAGATTTTCATGATCACAATCTGCTGAAGCTGAAGCTGGTTTCAGTTGCCACACCTTAAAGGCGCTGTACAAACTGTTTGTTATAGCAACCAGTAGCTCCCCGATATCAAAATATGCTCTGTTTTTCAACGCAATTCCCAGCCGGCGATGACCGAACGTGTGTATTATGGGAGTTGTCTTCTAGAAAAGGCAAAATTGGCTGCATGTAGTGGAGGAAAATTATTTCTAATGCACGTATTAAACGATGAATGTAATTTGGTTTTGATGATATTTTACTTGGCAGCTTGTTTGCTGAGCTCTCTCGATGTGACATCAGCAAACGCCCGACGACGGCTCACCGGTGATCAGACTGGTTTTAGGCGAACAGAGCAGAAAGCTCCAGGAGCTCAGGCTGCAGACTGCTGCAGACTGGACGAAGCTGAGAGATCTGATAAGTCAAACGAGGAATTTGGAATCAGGCAAAGTGCGTCACATTCATCGTATCAGATGTTGGGAGCGCTGCCCGCCGACCGGCCGCGGCATACGTGTTTGTTGTGTTCTGTCACAGCGTCAGTCGGCCGTTACCTCCGACCGACGAGGCGACGCATCAGCAGCGTTTCTCGTGTTTCTCTTCCACCTCTCACTGCATGAAATAGCTTTATTTTTACATGGCGGCTGACTGATAGCGGCTAAAGGTGGAGGGCCCCACACATCTTTCAACATGTGATTCCTCTGGAAACATGTGCAAAGGTCAGAGTCCAGCGCGGCTGCCAGGCGGATATACATTACACGACTGTGGAGAGATTGATCCATTTGGGTCTATTTTCTGTCTCTTTTTAAGACCTTGCTGTTATCATAGCGTGTGTGTGTGCGTGCGTGTGTGTGTGTGTGTGTGTTGGGGGTGTGTGTAACTGTATCTCCTGCCACAGTTTCTCGCAATAGAGAAATGCGACCGCATGAATTTGGGATATGAAATTTGAAAGTAAAATATTCTAGCTTTAAATTCTCGTTTCACCTTTGACGACACATTTACGATGTCAGTAAGGACTTCTTGAGTGGAACGACATGGCAGATCCGCTCGTTATTTCATCTCAAAAGCCCACTTCCTCGGGACTCGTTTAGAGTCTGTGTTGCATTTTCGTTGCATAATAAATATCTCTGACTGCTGCTAACGTTAGCATTGCTAATTTACCCGCGGTAATAGAACAGACCCCGACCCAACTGAGCGCAAAATGTGGAGCCAAACCTGTACGAGTCCCAGGTCAGATCTCGGATCCTCGGGTCCGATTTATCTTAATCAGGTGTGGACATGGTATGTGCTAATGATGTGTCTGAAGTTCTTCTTATTTAATTAAAAGCGAGTGGAGGCTTTGCTGAAGCTTTTTCCCAGTTAAACAAGATTATTTTGTCAAAGTGTTTCCAACGCAAAGAGTGAACTTTCACACTCGACTTGGTTTAATCTGGTCGTGCAAAAAAGTAGCAGAAAGTGGAACGTGCAGCTGTTAAATATCTGAACAAACACTAAATGCAAACTGTGATTCCTCAGGAACTTTGCATTATGATTCTAGGATGCGGTAGAAGAAAGATGCATGAGGAGCAGTTCTCACAGTGATTTCTCGTTATTCTCATCAAAAAAAAAAGTAAATTATGCCAAATGTTTGGATTGGATTTCTGCAGAAAGTCACGAAACACTGATCCTGATGGAGCTGCGTCTTTTCATGTCCATCACATTCATTCGGTTTGAAGTTCCTGGTCTTTTGGTTTTAAACGTCTGCTACACTCATCAGTTTTGCTTGCTTCATTCTTTTGTTTGCTGCTCCTTCTTTGTGTCTCGCTCTGTTGCGCTAACTCATGAGAGGAGGAGAGAGGAGAGAGGAGAGAGGAGGGAGGCGAACAGGTTGCCAAGAACACGACCGAGCAGAGCAGGGGAGGACAGCGAGCCGTTTAACACGACGGAGCGATAATCGGCTGGAGGTGGAGGTGAAACACATGAACGCAGATTAATGAGGAAAGCGGAGGAGGAGGAGGAGCAGTGGGACGGTCCGGGCCTGTCTGCTCACATCGCGGCGGCGCTCTGCAGCGAGCCCGGGCCCGGTTGGCACAGTGCCGTCGTGCCTCTTTTGTGTGCTAACCCCGCGGGCTCCCAGCGCTACCCAAACATCACGCCACTCGCAGCGGCCGCTCGAGCCGCCCTCTGAAAGACAGAGGAACGCAAGGAGAGACGGAGAGAGACGAGCCCCCGCCTCTCAGAGCGGATCTGCTGCCTCTCCTAGACGCAGAAAAGGTTGTTGTGGTTTTCAGGTGGGAAGCAGTTAAGTCCATTAACTGAAGTACTGAGGCCTCAGCGCAGCGTCGAGGGTCTGATGCTCCAGCGTTTGCGTTTCCGTCTCCTGCATTTCTCTGACAGCTGTGGCTGCTGTTAATTTTACTTTATAATCTTTCTTATCTTTCTTATTATCTTGTTTCTAGCATGGGGGTTTCAATGCAAATCTCATTGACTTGTCACGCTCAATGACAATAAAGAAATCTTGAATCTTGGTTACCAAGCCTTCAAGCCAATCATTCACTGATCATCCTTCGATTTATTGACGTGACCGTCGACGTCTTCAGACGTTCAAAAATATAAAAAATACAGTTCTATCAACCGAAGAAAAGCAACAAAGCAGCACAAAGCAGCAGACAGTGGTTGACGTTTTACTTAATTAATGACTGGCTGTTAATTGATGATCTGAATAACATCATTTCCTGCTGTTTGACTGATTGATAAAGCGATAAAACGCTCGTCATTCAGGTTCATGATTCGGAGGAGACGGCGTTGGCCTGGAAGCTTTTCTTTGCCACAGTGTAAAACTGAAGCTGACACACATGTCAGCGATTCAGGAGAACGAAAACCCGACGTCTTCAGTGAGCCGTCATGGCCGAACGTTCGCGCTTGTTCTGTGACTCATCAGCTTGTTTATTGTCCTCGGCTGATGCGGACTTTCCCGACGCTGTTGTCCAGGATGGTTTTGGGAAAGCGTGACCGAGCTGTTAGCTGAACCTTGGACAACACTGATGTTTTACTTTTGGTTTACTCGCTTACGAGAATCAACTCGTCCTGCCTGTAATGATTCCCAGACCTGAGCCGACCTTTGTGATAGACATCAGGACAGAATATTACTCTCGCCTGACCCAGAGTCAGCTAAAAAATGCGACTGTATCCTTAGTTTGTGCCCTGATAGTTGATTCTCAGACAAACAGCAGCTTTGTATCAGCAGCACTAAAAGCCACTCGAGTGTGTTTGTCAGCTTTCAATTAGTCTCTCTGTGGTTAAGAATCTGTCTTTGTCCTCGGCTGTTTGTGTTTGGAGTTTAAAGCTCTTATTCAGGGTTTTCCTGAGTGTAAAGAAGTGAAACACACAGAGACAATAGGAGCTGAACAAAGAGCAGATTAAAGAGCGTCGAGCGACTGAAAGATTTACTGCAGGCAGTGAGAGACTCGGGGTCATTTCGCAGAGAAGTGATGGAGGTACAGATACTGTATGTTTCCCAGCTGTGTGGTAGCTTTGTGGTTTGTGTCGGTGTGGATTCACAATGTTAGCAGATATTGAACACATCACTGCTGAGAGCACTTAAAGAGCTCAGAGCCGAGAATAGAGGAATAATAGAGAATTTAAAGGCTAATAAAGTGGTTTGCAGAGGATTGTTTGGTGCTGCATGCCTGCGCCTGCTCGTTGCATGAGGCTTATTGTTTCAGTTTCTTGCAGCTTTTCACTGAAAATTCCCAGTTTAAAGTTTTAACATCACTTTATGCCCTCCTGCTTTCAAAATTAAGTTTTTCCTGCTGCAGGAGGATGCTCATTACCGCTCACAGCATTAACTACCCGCTTGTTTAAATGCTTAGTTTACTTTACCCGCACTAAACAAGGTTTACTTGCAACACTTACTGCTCAGAAAACGCTCAAAAATTAGATTTTTTGTATTTCATAATCATTATTTCCTAATAATCAGAAATAACAAAAGAAATATTCAGACATATTCAAACACTGTTGGTGTTTTTGGATTTCTGAACCATCAGTTAATGAGAAAAACATTTAGATAATTTAATGACACTTAAATATGAAGCTTTAACAAACAGCAGCTACATGCTTTCAGCAATAAAAACTGCTTAAGAGTCAGATCTGCAAAGCCGTGACAGCTCGTCTAAGAAAAAGTAGTGAGGAAGCAAAATAGGTCAGTCAAAAAGACACAAGAAAAATGATAAGATAAGAGAAGACTTTATTGATCCCACGCTGGGAGATTCACTTGTTACAACAGCAAGAATAAAAAGGAGAAAAAAAGAACAAATAGACAATAAGAATTAAAATAAAATCATCTACAGAGGCTGGTCACACTCTCTACTCATGTTTTCCCAAATTTTCCCGGCTGGGGATTAATAAACTCTTATCTTATCTTAGTTTATCTTATCTTATGTCACAAACAAAAAGTATAAGAAATATTGCGAGAAGAAGAAGAATCAGCGCTGCAGAGACGGCGTCTTCAGACGTGGTCTGAGTGTGCACAGCAGCAGGGATCAAACTGAATGTCCCCATGTGAGACGGACTGGTGGTCAACCTGAGGCCCGGTCCGGTCCTGAGGCCCCCCGTCAGCTGGACGTGAAGTCCCTCTGGCCCCTGCACAGCGAGGGGAAGCAGCAGGGGAGGAGAGGAGGTGGTCTGGGAAACCTCTGCATCTTTCCATTGTTATTTTTATCTTCATTCACCGCCCACTCCTCCTCCTCCCCCTCCTCCTTCTCCTCCTCCTTCTCCTCCTCCTTCTCCTCCATCTTTGTTTTTTCTTCTTCTGTGTCTTTTTGCTCAATTCACATTCTCTCATATTTATCCTCGACGGCCAGCTGTGCTGTTTGCCTCTCCCCGCTCACTTTGTTGTTACTGCCCCCCCCCGTTCCTCCATGTTTGAGGTCATCTGACCGGGCCTCCCCTCTCTCCCCTCCTTCAGAACTCTGTCTCCTTGCCATTTCCTATTTCCCGTCCGCCAGCTCCCCTTCTTCCTCTTCCTCTGCTACCAAAATGGCCCGCATCCACCGTCGTCTGACTGTCACCTGGCTGAGCTCCAGGTCCGTCAGCGTCTCGCTCCTCCAGGTCAGCGTCTCGCTCCTCCAGGTCAACGTCTCGCTCCTCCAGGTCAAGTCAGCTCTTCTAAATTCAACCAAATCGATTAGAGAGATAAAACAGATGTGAGAGGAGAGGCCAACAAGCCACAGACCTGAACAACACACCTCAACTTCAAAAAGAACGACAAACACTAAACTAGTACAAACAACATGATTTAATGACAGACAAAGACATTAAGTGACGATAAGAAACGCCTGAGTTCAGCCGACAGTAATCCTGTAAAAAGGAACTAAATGCAGATGTAAAAGTAAAGAAAGAACTATTCAGACATCATGATCAAAAGATAACGAGCTCTTGATCACGTGTCTGTTCCAGATGTGTTAAGCAGGATGATTCAGTAGCGGGCGGACCGCCGCGGGACGCCTCGTCTCCGTTATTTGTGCAGGCAGACGGTGCAGATGTGGAGGTCAGGGTGCTGAATCGTCTTTCTGCTTGTGCCCCCTGGAGTTTTCCCGTACACAAACAGAAGTCCTGTTTACACTCAGTGTTTCTCACAGTGTGCTGGACGCGTTAGCGAGCAGCCCTCTTCTTCGGTGGCTCCGCGCACGCTTTGCTACACTCTTAAAAATATCGCTCTGTAGCGCTACTAGTGGTCAAACCTCAGCGGTTCAACCAGACCCCGACTGTCCAGTATCAGCTGTTTGTCTGTGGCGAGTGAGATAAGATAAGTTCAAACTTTATTGATCCCATGCTGGGGAAATTTACTTCTTACAGACAGCAAAAATAAAAAGGAGAGGTAGAATAAGAACAACCAGACAATAAAAAGGATCCAAAATAAAATGTAGCTGCTGTAACTAGCGGCCACTCTTGCGGCGCCATCTTGAAAAGAAAAGTTGGAATTATTTTTTCCAGCCACTGTTTCCAAGGCCACTAATGCACGTTCATGCTTAAACTAAGCCAGTAACAGCTGTTTAAGGCTGGTGAAGACGACATGTAGCTCCAGATGTTCATTTCTCATCATTTCTCCCTCATTTTCAACCATTTTAGACTGTTTCACTCTCCACAGTGAATTCGTTGACTCTAACAAGCCGGAAAAACACAGCTGAAAGCCGCAGAGCTTGTTTTCTACCTTCAGAAGGTAGGAACACTGATGAGTGTCCTGACATACAGTACAGAGTCAGCTTGCTCATTTCTTTTCATATCAGACCGGAGTATCAGTCACAGCCTTCTTATTCCTCCTTTGCAGAATGAGAGTTGGCCTGTGTGAGAAGCTCCGGCGACAAAGTGAAAAACTGTTCCAGACTTGCATTCCTTTCTCTTTAAGTCTCTGTAATCCCTTTTTGCAGATTACTCTCACTGTACTCGCTCCTGTTTTCAGTTTGCTCAGGACAGGAGCAGCGATGACAGACGGCTTTCTCCTCCTCTGTCAGCTCTGTCATCACATCTCTTCAGCTCTGTTTTACTGTACGCAGGCAGTTTTACAGTGCTTTTATCTGCAGCGAGCATGCTCAGGCTGGATTTTCCTCCTGTTTTTACCTGCTGATCTGCAGCTGCTTCAAAGCTCCTGCAGCTCCTGCAGCTCCTGCAGCTAAAACCAAAGCTTACATTTTCCTTAGCGGAGTTTGTTCTCAGGTCCAAAGTTGTGACATCATTTTGCAGGCATCAAAATGAGTTTTCCCTCAGATACCGCTTATTGGAGCTGGCAACTAAACAGAAGACATACTCGCATTGTCACTGAACAGCATCCACCCACAGCTGCTTTCTTTAGCTAAAACCACGGACGTCTCACCTTTGTCCCACATGTGAGTGAAGCCGTGCCTCTATTGAATGTCTTTGTTTTGATGTCTCCCCCCTCGCCCGTTTAAAGGCTCAGCAGCAGCTTTCCACGCAGAGTCTTATTTTTGGAGGCGAGTTGAGGCCAAAAAGCTCGAGATGTGAAAAACTTCAACAAAGAATGGTACAGGACACTGAAGAGTGATGATCCAGAGTTCACTGGGATGCAGTTTCTGAACAGACATGTTGCTGCTGAACTTATTAAATGTCTTTTTCTGATACTGTGAGGAGCCCAAACCTCCTCTGTGTCTGTGTGGAGGCAGAAGTCTCAGAGACAGACGAATAAAACCAAACTACCTGTGTGGTTTGATGCCTCTGAGGAAAGTTTGTCTGACTCTCAGCTGTGCAGCCTGGTTAGTATTCTGATGGAGCGTCTTCGTCTGGTCAGCTGACCTCCCTCACACCACCTGTGCTTGCACTCTCTCTCTCTCTCTCTCTGTCTCTCTCTCTCTCTCTGCCTCTCTCTTTCTGTCTCTCTCTCTGTCTCTGTAGCTCTCACCCCTCTGTGCCTCTTTCAATCAGCGAGTCTATCCGGACCATCAGCGTGGCGTGGGCGGGTTTGTTTGTTTGTGCCAGAGTGTGTGTGTGTGTGTGTGTGTGTGTGTGTGTGTGTGTGTGTGTGTGTGTGTGTGTGCCTGCCTCTCTTTCATGGACTATCAGAATCATCAGCAATCTCCTGCATCGTTCTTCCCCTGATTGAGCCGAAGTCGGGGCCCCTGTCTGGGATAGCTGTTTGTTTGGCTCTGTGTGTGTGTGTGTGTGCGTGTGTGTGTGTTTGGCTGTGTTTCCAGAACTCCATGTTCCTCAGGATCACAGATTAGCCAGTACTGTATTGTTGCTCTGTGTTTGTGTTCGGCCAGGCGCCACAACTACAGGAAGACCCACTGTAAGCAAGGAAAGGTGTGTGTATATGTATGTGTGTGCGTTTGTATATGTCTGGCTAACTCTGTGTGTGTGTGTGTGTGTGTGTGTGCGCGCACATGTTTTGGGTGTGGGCAGCCTCTTTGGCCTTTTCTGACCACGAACCACCTTTTATAGTGGGAAGTAACGTCTTTTATTCAGAATTAAAACAGCTTGAAAATACACAAACATGAATGTGATATAAATAAAGGAGCCGTGTGGTCGACCCAATAACTCACCTTGTAGAAAAGGAGAATAAAGAACTTTTCCTTTTCTGGTTTTTAATCTTGTTGGAAGGTTTATTTTTCCCCGGTGAGCTTTAGGCCAGCTGGGCTGAACGTGTCCTGGACTTATCCTTCAGACAGAAGTGATACTCATCTTCAAACAGGCAGACTCGCTCAATGCAGTCAAACATTCGGGCTTCAGCCGACGTCAGAGAAATCTGTGAATCTGTCAGTCAGTGAGAGTGATGGAAACAGCAAGAAGCTGACGAGAACGTTTCACACGCTGCATGCACACACACGCACACACACACACACACACGCACACACAGCCCGACACCCTCTCTGGTTACAGGATCTGCTTCTCATGAGCACCTCTCAGCTTGTTATCACAACAATCGCATGGACAGCGGCGGTTAATGTCGGGGCCTGTGTGTCTGCATGCGTGTTGCAGCAGCAACAGTTTGCAAACAAGATAAGCGAAGTGGAAGATTTCCAGTGTCGGACTCGTCTCCTCTGATTTAATGACACTGTTGACTTAACTGACGGGTAAAGTGGAAAGTGAAGCTGAAAATCAGCATCGAGTGAATTCCCCTGACATTTCTTTCCAAAAAAAACAACAAACTGCTCAATGCATCAGTGAAGATAAGATAAGACTTTATTGATTCCACGCCGGGGAAATTCACTTGTCACAACTGCAAAAATAAAAAGGAGAAGTAGAAAAAATAACAAAAAGAAAATAAAATGAGCTATAGAGGCTATATGTACATTATATACAAAGAAGTATAAAAAACATAAGAACTTCACCAACATAACATTCAGACTAAGTAAAAAAAGTTTCCTGATTTAGATAAAAAAAACAATTTAAAAAAAAAAAAGGATGAAAAATAAGAAACCGTGGCTTCAGACCAAGCCTGATAAATGTGAAACAGGAATGTGAAAATGAGGATTTTTATTTGATTTTAATTTTTGATGCTTTCTGAATGATTTCAGCTGTCGGTTGATATTTTTGAGTGTAGTGAACATTACTCTGCACACAGTTAGTGTTCCCAGAGATGAAGATGTTCTCATATAATCCTCATTGTGAGTCACGCACAGTCCTTTAAAACACGTTTCTCCGTAGCATCAAAGTCAGGTTTTAAACACGTTTTAGAATCAAAAGTACTGCACTGCGATTGTATTTGTGCATGTCACCTTACGGTTCGCCTGTAAATGAATGTACACGAAGCTAATTTTCTTACATTAGTACCTGAGAACTGATGCGTTCACAGATAATCCTGAACAACAGACACTTCATCTGTTCGGGTCTGCATGCAGATCCGAACAGATGAAGCTCTGTGCAGCGCTGCAGGGGAAACCTGTATTAACAGTCTCATTACTGCCAGCAGAGAGAGGAGCAGGCTCAATATGTGTGAGCGCAGCAGCTCTGCCTTCGCTTTATTGTTCGTGTTCGGGTACGTTTTGACCTGAACGCGAAAGCCGAGCAGGATCTGATGCTTTATTTGTTTTATTTGTGCATTTGCATGTGAGCGTATTTGCACGTGTTGCCCTGAAGCCTCTCGGGTTCCAATTTTGGAGGCACTGACTGACGAGTTAATCGCAGAGGGAGAAAGAGAAGTGATTGAAAAGGCTGGAGGGTGTGATAATGAGCGATGATGGCGGGTGGGCAGCTGCTCTGACTCTGAAACAGGAAGAGGAAAGTCGCTGACTGAAGAGCGCTTCAGGTAGAAAAACCTTGTGCTCAGGTGCGTTGTCGGCTGGGCGGAGAACCACAAAATGATTATTTATGTTGTACAGTTTTACAAGTGATGACAAAGTTATTACAGTACAGATTTTATCTTCATGATCCAGCTTTAATTAGTTTATTCAAATATCAGTGAAATTACACTGCAAGAAGTCGGATCTCCTGAGCTGATTTCTATGCATGATGATGATTTTCTCACACTGAGAATACTTCAGCACTGCTTTCTATAGAAATCAGCTTGTGTCACAGTTTTCTTTCGAGTCTTGATGTAAGATTTAAAGAAAGAAACAGCGTAACGTGACCACATTACGCTCCACACCGACTCAAACAAGCAGAAACAAATAATCTAACAATGAATGTGTGAGAGAGACTTTTAAACATTTAAACATTAAAGACCAGAAACAAACGGTGTCAGATGTCTGTGCAGTGGACCAGCAGCCATGATGTTTACTACTCTGATGTTTTCTCTGACAGTCCAGACTGGTGGAGCCACTGGTTATATGCTAATGGTGACTGGTTCCCAGTCCATCAGAGCTTCCTATTGGCTGCTGATAAAAGCAACGGTGACAGTTTGTTGACTGTGAACAAAGAAACATTATGTGACAATTATGCAGCTCACGGTCATCTTCATCCTGAAAGCTGTGTGTCACCACTGTGTGAGTCAGTCTGTGTGTGTGTGCATGCACATGTGTGTGTGTGTGTGTGTGTGTGTGTGCGTGGCCTCTTACCTCATGTGTGCTAACTGGACTTGTGACTCTCTGTGGTTTAGAGTGACAGCGTTATTTCTATCGCAGAGGTGTCAGAATGTCAGGTATTTTCTACCTGTCTCACTCTCTCTATCCGTCCTTCTACTTATCTATCTCTCCTTCCATCAGCAGTGGAAGAAGAACTCAAATCCTGTAAGATAAGATACGATGAAACTTTATTGATCCCACAAATGAAGTCAGTAGACAGCAGTAATAGCAAGGATAAAAAGAGACGTAGAAGAAAAACAAATCGACAAGGAAAAGGGGTACAAAATAAAATAGATCATAAATATGTGCATTATTAAACCAAGAGTATCAAAATATCACTGCTGTGAGAAGGATGGCTCAGTCTCTCTGTGGAAAATTCTGAATTGAAGAGAAGTATTCAAATCCTTTTCTCAAGACCCAGAACAACATGTAAAAATACAAAAGTTAAAGTAGAAAAATGTAATTAAAGATATCAAAATTAAAAGTGAAATGCAGCGTTTGACTGATGTATCGCTCTGTTCTGTCTGACAGTGTGAGATCGTTAATACATTTTACTGTTGTAGCTGATCAGAGTGGAGCGACTTTAAACTGCTTTACTGTACACATGGTTAGCTCGATTAGTCCCAGGCTGCCGCCCACCCCTCTCCAGTATTAATGTTTACAATAAAAATATTAATAAACTTTATTTGTATAGCACCTTTCATACAGGAACTGCAGCTCAAAGCGTTTAACAAGAAAGAAATCTCATGCACCAAGTGAGAGTTTCACATGAAAAAGACAGAGTGGACATAAAAACAAACCTACGTGATAATGATAAGAAATAAGTATGAAAACAAAAATAAAGACACAGCATAAAATATTAAAATTTTAATAAAAAATAGATTACATAAGATACATAAAATGAGGTAAAATACAACATTTTAAAAGAGGTGCAGCAGGAAAGTTTCAGACCTGCATCAGGAGCTAATAGCTAGTTAGGTAAAGGCAAAAGTGAAAAAGTAAAAAGTGCAATATTTCACTCTGAAATGTGGCAGAGTACATGTGTACAGTAACAGTGGCATCTTAGAAAGCTGCAGTAACAAAAGAACGGCCAGCATCATGAGGCCAAACACCACAAACAGTCCCGGCAGGCTGCAGGTTGACTTCAGATCCTTTTAGAGCCACGCGTGCAATGTTTGCATGAGTGCAGGATGATGAAAATAGCTGGCAGCCCACACGGCCGCGGCTCAGGTTGCTATTCTGACACGTCTAAAATCGGCGTCGCGATGTGCCAATGAATCAGAGCAGAACAAAGAATGTTATCTCTGCTTTGACATCATTTTCTGGCCGCGACAGAAAGCGGAGCAGAGATTCACGTGATGTTTTCATTTCAGCGGCTTCAGCTTTCCATGTTTGATGGACGTCAGTGAGTGGAGGTCAGTGTGTGGAGGCCAGTGTGTGGAGGTCAGTGAGTGGAGGTCAGTGTGTGGAGGCCAGTGAGTGGAGGTCAGTGTGTGGAGGCCAGTGAGTGGAGGTCAGTGTGTGGAGGCCAGTGAGTGGAGGCCGGTGTGTGGAGGCCAGTGAGTGGAGGTCAGTGTGTGGAGGCCAGTGAGTGGAGGTCAGTGTGTGGAGGCCGGTGTGTGGAGGCCAGTGAGTGGAGGCCGGTGTGTGGAGGCCAGTGAGTGGAGGTCAGTGTGTGGAGGCCAGTGAGTGGAGGTCAGTGTGTGGAGGCCAGTGTGTGGAGGCCAGTGAGTAGAGGTCAGTGAGTGGAGGTCGGTGTGTGGAGGCCGGTGTGTGGAGGTCAGTGTGTGGAGGCCAGTGAGTGGAGGCCGGTGTGTGGAGGCCAGTGAGTGGAGGTCAGTGTGTGGAGGCCAGTGTGTGGAGGCCAGTGAGTAGAGGTCAGTGTGTGGAGGTCAGTGTGTGGAGGTCAGTGTGTGGAGGCCAGTGTGTGGAGGTCAGTGTGTGGAGGCCAGTGAGTGGAGGCCGGTGTGTGGAGGCCAGTGAGTGGAGGCCAGTGTGTGGAGGCCAGTGAGTGGAGGCCGGTGTGTGGAGGCCAGTGAGTGGAGGTCAGTGAGTGGAGGCCGGTGTGTGGCCAGTGAGTGGACTCAACAATCTGCCTTCATTTAGAAACAAATTTCAGAAGGTTTGTTGTCGTCTTCCAGCCGGTGAAGCATCATTACTCATGAGCGGTGACCTCACTGTGTGTGTGTGTGCGTGTGTGTGTGTCTTTGTGTTTTGAAGGTGTGTGTGGTCAGTGTGTGGTGTGACAGAAACTTGGCCTGTGGTGTGTTTGACCTCTGACTTGCTTGTTTTTCTTCATGTGTTAGTTTGTTGCTCAGGGGCAGAAGATGAATCCAGGAGGATTTCTGCCAGTGTGTGTGTGTTTGTGTGTGTGTGTGTGCGTATGTGTGAGTGACCTTTTTAATCATCAGGAGACCCTGCTGTTGCAGGCGTGGTGTGTTTTGGTCCCACATCTCTAATTGGCTGCAGTTGAAACGGTGTGTCAGAAGCTGCTGTGTGTTAGCATGAGAAGCTAAAGCTAACTGCTGGCAGAGCCGTGTATGAATGGCTGTTAAAGCAGCACATACATGACTGACTTCACTGGCTTCCCTCAGAACAGACACAGAGGCTTCGCTTTGCACACGTTTTAGAGAGGAAAACTCATTTCACACAGACGAATTACGGAAATAACTTCAAATAAATATTTAACTAAATATTTAAAAATAAAAAAGACAGACGCAGATTAAAAGCTTAGAAGTTTAGAAGATATTTTAGCGTTTTAAAAAGTCCAAAAACATCAAAAATACTTCGGCCCATACTTTTTAACCAAAACAGATAACAGAAAGACTCATTTTTGCTCAGGATCTCAAAGTCACATGTTTTAGAAAACGAGCTTCAGTCTCTCGACTTCACGTACGAGCCGGCGCCGTCATGTGGCCGATAAGATAATAAGTTTCTATTAATCTGAAGTTTATTTTTATTTTCTTCACTCAATTGATCTTTCATTTAATCTCTGCATCAAGTTTCTTGCTGCTGAAAGGTTAAATATTGTTTATCTTTCTGAGAAAATAAAGATACATTTTCTGTAATATTAAAAATTCATTTGCAAAACTGCATTTTTTATAATATTTAGATTTTATTCCATAAATACTAGGTTTCCCTGAAAAATCTGATTTTTTTCCTATTGATATTCATCAATATTACAATTTTATTCTCCTAATAGTGCAACTTAGACTAAGATAAAGCGGCGACCACTGGCTCTGATCCATGTGATGATCCTTTATTTCAGGAGCGTCAGTAAACAGTAAAAGAAGTCATCACGCAGCAGTACGCTGATCAAAGTGGCCGTGATGATAATGAGATGTTTAACTCACCCCTGCATCACTTCATGTCACATCATCGCATGTTCACAAGACGCCCGCTGCTATTGGCTGGAAAAGGAAAGAAGAAGAAAAAAAGCCCTTTGGAAAATAAAATAAATCCGACCCACAAAAAGCCTTTCAAGTGATTTTCGGGATGTTTGATGCGATTCCAGCTCTTATTGGGACGAGTGGAGTGACTGACTGGAACAGTGATTGGCTGAACCGTGTTTTCCACATGGCTTGGTTGCATGAACTCGGTGCCCTCTGCAGCCAGACTGCCGCGTCCTGTCGAACGTGAGTCGGCACCGAGCTGCGGCTCCCGAAGGTGGATGCTGCAAAGTGCGGTTTATTTATACTTTGCCTTTCTGTCAGGCATCACAAACTGCGTCACAATAAGAGAAACAGACGCAGTGGAAGAGTGGGAAAGCAAACAGAGGCAAGTCTGAACAGGTGCTGCAGGCCGAGGCAGAGGAGGCAGATTTACAAAGATCAGGAGCGACAAACTGACTTTAACCCCGAAGTGCAGCACCACAGAGAGCCCCCTCTGACCGGACAGAGCTCTCAAAGGGGGCACAAGAATCTTGAAAGTGGATCCTGGGTTTGATGGGGGTCAGAAGCTGCAGCGTTCTGTATGAATTCTAATCAGAAGTTGTCCTACTAAGGCCGAATGATTCCTTTTCATTAGATTCATCATTTATTTAATGGCACACAGCTTCCTAGAGCCCAAAATAAGCTTATTTCTCGCTATTTTTATGGACGAAGCTATTTCTAGAAAAATAATTGATATTAGATTAAGGAGCAGAGAGACGTGAACACATGAATCATCACCTGAGATGGAACAGTTCATGTTCGTTAATGATTTGGAAACACGCACCTGGTTCATGTAGAGGTGAAACCAGAGCTGCTGACCACAAATTAAAATCATTTTTTTTATTTTTGATGTCAACTCAACCTTTTTAGTGTGTTATGTCATTATTTTAGCAGCTAACAGCATGAGGAAAGTTATAGACTTTACCTTTATTGATAATAACAATTTTCCCTGATTGGACAAAATGATGGAAGGCAAGATAATAAATGAATAAAAAATGGAAAATGAAGCTGCAGCATATCAACAGTGCCCTTACAGCTCTGTAGATGCAGTACTTGACTTAATGCACTGAATGACCTCTGACCTCTGCTGTGTGTTTGTGTGTGTTTGTGTGTGTGTGTGTGTGAGGTCAGTGAGTGCATCAGAAGGCTCGGTGCCCTGATGAAGCGCCGCGACTCCCATTGTTTAATATCCTCAGTCTGCTGGGACCTGCAGCAACAATGGCTCCAGACAATCAAAGAGTGGCACCACACACACACACACACACACACACACACACACACACACACACACTCACACACTCAGGAGCTAGCTGAAGTTAGCTGTTCCAGTTTACTTGATGCAGTCGGAGCCGTCAGTGGCCGTCTGCTCCGCTGTCTGCTGGCTCATCAGTAATGAGGGTTTTGGGTGATTTTCAGTCGGGGTTAATGAGTTTAAGCCTCGGAGAGACGAGCAGGGAGACACACTGATGGGACATACACTCGATGAGATAAGATAATGGCGCTTCTGTGCTCTGCCTTTTCCTCTTCATTGTACGCCGTCTTCTCCTTAATGTGTGTTTGCGTGTTTGATTGTGTCGTTTTTATCTGCGGCGTTCTGTCGGGTCTAGATCGTAGCCAGAGGGGAAACCACTGAAACCACCAACGCTGATGTCGTTGATGTGAAACCAGTTTTGCTCAGCCAGCCAGATTTGATAGATTTGATGGCTTCATTTTAGTGTGTGAGTCCCTTAAAACTAGTGGATTTCATTTTTCCTGCTTTTACAAACTGAAATCAGTGGATTTCTGTTGGAAGCAGGTCGTTTTCAGGCTCTTCAGGTGTCTTCTCTGCTTTGGAAGCACTGTCTTACTCACAGATTACAGTAAACAGAGTTGTCTGGTGGAGACGACAGCTAATAAAAACAAATGTGGGAAACTTGGTGTTTGTGATTGACTGCAAACGATAATGTGATCTTTCACCTGCATTTTCCTTCAGGGACTGTACCGTTCCACCTGAGACACAGTGAGACTGAGGATGCAAAAACAGATGTTGTGTCAGACTTGTGGCAGTTTTTATTGGGTCTTTTATTGCATCTTCAGGTGTTCTGTTCTTTAATGTGGGGCAGGAGGGTGTCAAAGACAACTCCTGTCCCGCTTACGACATGGCCTCCGTATGGGACCAGGAACAGAGACAAATGGGAATAATTGTGTGTGTGTGTGTTCCTGTGTGTGTGTGTTCCTGTGCGTGTGTGTGTGTGTGTGTGTTGGCAGTGATGAAGTGTATTGTTGGATTGAGTGAATAACGTGCTGGTACACTGGCTCAAATTCAAATGGACTCAGAGACACCAAACGTCTACGCCTCTACCGCCACACACACACACACACACACACACACACACACACACACACACACACACACATAGTTTTCCACCACTTAAAGGCCTTACTTTCATTATGATGTGGGCTGTGTGGTTGTGGGGACATTTAATCAACAATGTCAGCATTATATTCATGAAAGTACTTGCTTTGGCTAATAAGTTTAGCAGGAAATACTCAGCTTCCATCTTTGTTTTTTTTATCAGTGTGGTGATGAGACATTTGCATGAAAATATCTGCAAAATGTCTGTTTTGGCATTGACTTGAAGTCACATCCACAGATTAGATCTGCACACGTTCCCGTTTTTGTGGGTTTGCGCTGTCGTATTTTCTCGGGTCCTGCGCGTTGCGGCTTTGGTACGTTCCCGATCGGCTGTGATGAAGACGTGCGCGGCGTCACCACACAGGGAGGGAATCTAAAGTTCAGCAGGGCAGAGCCACGCCTCAGCTGGTGGCTGAAGTTATCGTCATCGTAGCGCCTGCAGACAGATCAAAAGTTCAAAAGCTGTTTGCTCACATGTCTGTAACCTTAAACTGATAACGTTTTTTTTTTTTTTTAACCTCAGGTCATGATGAAGCACGCTCGCTTTGTGTCTGTGAAACATAGATGTCGCTTAAATCCTCCTCATGGGACTCAGGTCGTCTTCATGGGGCCTGCGCTGGCTCTCTCAGCTAACTGCTAACAGGTTTTATGTGTGAATGACAGAAAAATGGCCTTTTAGTTTCTTCTGAGGTGCCTGGAAATAAAATGTGACAACAGCTAAACATTGTGTTTATGTGAATGATTTAATCTGGTCTCTGGGGTCCAGAAAGGAGGTAAATACTCATAAAGGTGACAGACCAGCTAAACCACGCCTGGTGGTCCTCTTCCTTTTTTTTTCCTTTTTATTCTCTTCAGTCTGCAAATTAAGAGCAGAAAGTGACTGTTTCTACAAGTTTCTGATTTCTCTTGCTGAGGATTTAAACCCTGCAGGATGACTGGCTGCTCTTATCTTTATCATGCTGTCATTTTCTCATATTAAATCTAAAGTCTCAGTTCAGTTCTCAGTTCGCAGAGAATGAACGAGTGTTAAAGTACGAATGTGATCTCGGGACAGAACCCAGAGAAATCCAGACTCCGTGTGTGATGACCTAATATGGTTTGTTGTGCTGCGTTCTTGGACCAGAGGCTGGACTTCTGGACCGTCAGTGTGGAGAATGGAGCCAGAAAAAGAGATCATATTCTCAGAGAGTTCTGCTTGCTGGCATGATGCGGGCATTGTGCAGGTCTTGTTCTGTTAAAGACGAGACTTCGGGATCGCAGTTTG
Organism: Chelmon rostratus; assembly: GCF_017976325.1. Classification (NCBI taxonomy): domain Eukaryota; kingdom Metazoa; phylum Chordata; class Actinopteri; order Chaetodontiformes; family Chaetodontidae; genus Chelmon; species Chelmon rostratus. The sequence goes on from NC_055668.1 coordinate 25,177,819, forward strand.
ATGTTTTGGCCAAAATCTATGATCTTTAAACCACCGAATCAACACGAGGAAATGAAAATAATCACCTGCTTCCACATCGTTAAGCAGTTCACACATAAATGTTTCTCTTTAAAGACAAGCTGTCGGTCATTAAAACGTCTTCCCTGCACATGGTTCGGTGGCTGGACTTCAAACGCGCAGCTCCTTCCTCCTTTTGCCTGGTTCAGATTAAATTTTGCTCAGTCCAAATCAAAATGAACGAGTGGGATGAACAAACAGGTGGAAGTGGACACAGCGGCGCCTCGAGTCGCCTCAGGTGGGATTACGTGTTGTTAGTTTTATTTTGATGGAAGCTGCAGAATAAAATCAGAGCTGAGGGATTTCCAAAGCGCTCAACGATGCATCTGAATGTTTTTTTTTGGAACAGCAAAACTTCAGAAAAGGTCGTTATATTAATAATATTAATGTTACAATTATTTCCAGTTATATTTTTTTTAGGGTTTGGATAATACAGATAAGTCACTTCAGGGAGAGAAAACACAACTTACAGGTTTACTTTGTATTCAGACTGAAGTTAAAAGGCTTTAACCTGAAACAGGCTGAAGCACCAATTCACAGTTTTTATCTGTGTTTTTCATTTTGTTTCACTATTGCCAGAATTATGATTCTTTTTCTTATTTTCTGATCCATCAAATATTATCTGTCTCAGTCCACAGTGTGTGTGTGTGTGTGTGTGTGCGCGTATGTTTCAGGAGAATCTTTGGTTCAGTATCGAGCAGAGAAAACTCCACTGACTTACTGAGCGTTTGCACTGATGTTTGATGCTGATGCATTTAAAACAAGGCTTCAGATGAATGTTAGTGTGTGATGTGTGACTGGGACAGTTTGTTTGCAGCAGATGTTTGCATCTGTGACACACTGAGCGCTGGTTTTATAGTCTGACCCAAGCAATAGTCTTAAAAAGAATAAAAACAATTCATGTGCATTGAAAAGAGGTGGAGTTGTGCAAAAAGAAATGTACAAATCTGGTGTGACAGGGAGGTTACAGAACAGAGAGCACAAGACTTGTTGTGTTTTAACTTGTGAGCGAACCTCAGTGAATCTAACTGTGAAACTGTGGACAACCGCGCTTGCTGCTTGTTGAATCACATGGGATTTATGATATTAGCTTGTCAGCGCTGCAGCCGTTTGTACAGCGTCGAACAGGAAAGACTTCAGTCAGTGCTGCAGGAGTTATTGCTGCAGTACGAAACAGATAAATCTCAAGTATCATTATCAACAAATAGCTGCTGTGAATGAACCAGCGGTGTCTGTTAGCAAGCTTTGAAGCATAAAGCGCAATAATTGGTTAAATATCAACCAACAAGCTGGTTTTCAGCGTCCCGAAGCAAAGTGAAGGTGTGACCGTCGCCCTGTCTGTGTTTTCTGTGCAGGAGCAGCTCGGAGCGCCGTAAGGAGAAGTCTCGGGATGCAGCTCGCTGCAGGCGCAGCAAAGAGACGGAGGTTTTCTACGACCTCGCTCACCAGCTGCCTTTACCCCACAGCGTCAGCTCTCACCTGGACAAGGCCTCCATCATGAGGCTGGCTATCAGCTTCCTGCGCACACGCAAGCTGCTCGCCACAGGTACGCCGCGCCACACACGCATGCACACACACACACGCGCAAGCACACACACACACACATGCAAGCACGTGCAAGCTGCAGTCTGGTGCACTTACATTTCTTACACAAAGGAAAATGTGCAAATAGAGGACGGTCGCCTCCAGCAAGTTCTTGAACATGAGATGTGTGTGTGTGTGTGTGCGTGTGTGCGTTTGCGTGTGTGCGTGTTTTTTTGTGAGTGCGTGTTGGTGTGTATGACTAATTGTCCAGTAAAGTAGGAAGGTGTTTGTCGGACCTTTGCACTCCTTCCTCTTGTCTCATTTAAAATTAGAAGCCGCGGAAACGGGACACAAAAAAAAAGAAAACAGAGCTATTGTTCTGGAATTCCTTCACTGCGTCTGTCTCGAACTGAGATCAGAGAAGAATAAAAATTAAACAACTGCAGCAGCCTCGGTGGTCGACAGCAGCTTTTTCCTCAGCGGAGGTTTGAAACGGTGCGTTCAGTTTAGAACACAGCAGAGAAGGTGGTGAAACCCTCGACACCATCAGTTCATCAAAAGTCAGATCTCTGATTTATACATTTGAACCACGAACATTAAATCAGTGAAGAACCAACGCTGCAGCTCCATCCGCCTCGTAGACTGAAGCTGCGGTGAATCACTTCATACGTGTTTTGCAGCCTGAACGGACTTTTAAAATCAGGTTCTGTGGCACTGAACAATAATTGGCGGCTCAACAAGCCATTGTAATAATAACAAGCTGCCACTGGAACAGGGAAGTATTTTGATTAATACGAGACCTCAACCTTATCTGCGAATCTAAACACTGCCAACTGCCATTTAATTCCACTATTAATGGCCTACTTATCGTGTTTTTATAAACTGCTTTGCATTGTTTGCTGGGAAGCGGTGATGCGTACGACCAATGCTTCCTTAAACAGCGGTGGCCGCTGCTTCCTGTTTCTGTGTCATCAATCAGAAACTGCATCAATCACTCTCAATAACTCCTTAATGTATAAAACTCTCAAGGTGCTTTACAGTTAAAGGCCGACAAAAGCTTAATAAGAAATTACAGTAGGTCAGTAGAAATGACAAATGCAAATAATTAACATGCAGTAATTGACTCAGATTCAGATCTCTTGATCAGGAGATCAACATCTACTGTTAATATCTACTGTAAATCTTTTTGGGACCAATAATAACATGTTTTTCATTGAGTTAAAACATCCCAAATTTTCAGAATCAAAACATGGAAAAACAGAAAACAGTGGGATCTAGTTCTGCAGATAGTTTCAGTTTCATGTTCCAAGATCTGAGATACCTCAGCTGCCGCCGTGACACAATTAAAGCTGCAGTTAGCGATTCTGGAGAAAGATAGCTGATGCTGAGTCTCATTCTGGGTTCAAATACTTTCAAACACATTCGATAGTTTGGTCCCTGTTAGTCTAAATAATCCCCAAACCGTGCTGTGAATATTAAACCGGTTTTGTAATTTAGGTGAACTGGCCCTTTAAATTCAGCATAAAAAAGAGCCAAAGTCCTGGAAACTGTGCTCCAGTTATCAGACGCAAAGAATGACGACAGGAGGGATGAGGAGGGATGGAGGAGAGGAAGAGGTGAATGATTCTCAGATGAAGGCATAGGAGACAGGAGCGAGTGCATGAGGAGGAGGAGTGGAGGTAAAGAGGGCAGGAAAGCGGTGGAGGAGAGGAGCGGGGGATCCACGCGATGCGGCGGCAGATAGAGCGCTATCAGGCCGCTCTGATTGCTCTGTGATGGGAGGACAGATTGCAGAGGAAGCGAGGAGCTCTGCCCATCGTTGGGCTGCTGCTGGCATTGCCTCTGCTAGCCATAACACCCGTCTGCCGTGGCGCCAAACACGCTCGCATGCACGTTCACATACACACACACACACACACACTCCTGCACATACTGTACATGCTCCCTGCAGCACATATGCAAGCCGCCGCAGGGAACACCTTTCTTATGTAACAGAACTGGGGCACGAAGACCAGGTTACTGATTAGGCCGTAAAGCTGGTTGAGCTGTTTCTCACTGAGGAGCTTGACTTGACTTGAATGGAAAACACTGTGTTCTTAATCAGAGAGAGTTGTTATACTGGACCAAAGTTAAGCCAGAAAATGAATATCACTTGCGTGCAGAGAGGTGCTGTTTTACTAGGATGAAAAATAAATCTTCTCGCAACTCAAAATGTCTTTTTGCTGAATTTTATCTTGTTAATGTGCAAATGTGAAAACACTAAATTGTGAATTTAAAGATAATTGGATTGGGTGTTGCTTATTTAACACACATACAGAAATAGAAATGCAAAAGCTTGAAACTGTAACTTCAGGTGTAGATACAGTAGGTCTGGGATGTTTAGCCCAGTGTAGCACAGAGAGAAACTATTAGCTTAGCTTCTAAGCTGTCTTATTTGATCAGAACTGTTTTGTAAAAGCTCTTTTGTTTACATTAAAATAGAAATATAAAAACACAGCATCATAACTTTAGCAGCAGTTTGGTCTGGGATGTATTTAGCCTCCTGTAGCTTAGCTCAGAAAGCAGACCTGCTAGCTTAGCAGTCTGCACACCTTGCAGTGAGTCTTAGTGCTTCCTGTTAGCTAGCGGGGCTTCTGGGTTTTTTGGTTATTGGTGCAAACCTGAAACCACGCAGGACTTGAATGCTGCATGAAGTCTGTGCACTGCTGACAGTTCGCTCCTAAAACCACAGTGTCAGATCTTCACATCCTTATTCTTCACATCCTAAATAGAAATATAAAAACACAGCATCATAACTTTAGCAGCAGTTTGGTCTGGGATGTATTTAGCCTCCTGTAGCTTAGCTCAGAAAGCAGACCTGCTAGCTTAGCAGTCTGCACACCTTGCAGTGAGTCTTAGTGCTTCCTGTTAGCTAGCGGGGCTTCTGGGTTTTTTGGTTATTGGTGCAAACCTGAAACCACGCAGGACTTGAATGCTGCATGAAGTCTGTGCACTGCTGACAGTTCGCTCCTAAAACCACAGTGTCAGATCTTCACATCCTTATTCCTGCACATTAAACAAATAATGTCTCTGTAGCAGAGACTAAGGTAACCTTCTCATCTCTTCATTCTTCATTCTCAAACTCCAGTCAAAGTGTCTTCAGCTGTTATTTAAATGCACTGCAGGCAGTGCAGATAATGTCTCTTGTTATGTCCTTTGTCATGAAATTCTGAGATAGAAAACCTGAAATGTGTGTCTTCAGTGGCCGTCGTGCAGATCAGAGAGTCGGTGACGTTAACGGGGTTTCCTCTGACGGCTTTGTTACGTGTTCCACTCCCTAAAGTTTGTGTTTGAAGCAGTTATGAGAGCAGGCGCTGGATTAACTGTCCCGACAAACCAAGAAGAAAAGGAAAGCAAAGGAAATCAGTGAACTAAGTCACACACTGTGAGAGTCTCATGTGACCTTTCTGTCCCGTCACGTCATTCTGTGCAGTGCAGCCAATGGACACACGTCAAGAAGTGGAGGAAATAATTATCTGAACGGCAGCTGTCCCTGTCATCGTCTCTGCCTCCATTATTGTAAAACAAGGCCAGTTACGCAACCAAAGAACAACACAGAGAAGGAAAGTACAACTCAGTCCAAACGACTGGTAATCACAGCTCAGTATTTAGGCCAAAGGTGCCGCTGGTCTTTGGACCGGGCCCCGAGAGTCTCCCCGGCTCCCCGGGGCCCATGAGAAAGCTCCGGGTTTCCCCTGGGGTTAACGCAATCTGGGCCCAGCTCCAAACTCAAGCCCCGAGCCTCGCCGGGAGCCTTGAGAACGGGCCTCTCTTATCTCAGGGAAGCACACTGGAGGAATTGCAGGCACCTCCACCCCCATCGACTACTGGGCTTTGTTCGGAGTGAAGCCGCACACACACACACACACACACACACACACACACACACACACAATAAGCTGTTTTTTCTATTAATTAGCTCAGCACATTGTGGACGCACCGGAGTCTCTGTGTATAAATGTTTGGATTCTGGACTGGACATATTTGAACATAATTGCATAATGTTGGTTATGTTCTGAAAGTGGGCAGCTATTATGAAAGCTTGTGTAGTTTTGGGTGTAATTTGTCCGGGCCGGGGATCAGGAGTGGCCTGAGACGCAGGAAGACGCTGCGCTGGTTTGTTTTGGCCCCGAGCCAAAGCTTCAAGATGGAAAACAAGCCTGATGCGCGCACACACACACACACACACACACACACACACACACATACAGTGATATCCATTTCTAACCAGCATGCAATGAGAGAAACACTCAGTGTAACCCATCATGTTTTCTGTCTTGGCCTGCAGGCTGTAGCAGCAGCAGCAGCAGCAGCAGCAGCAGCGACGGCGATGAAGACAGACAGATGGACAGTCTGTACCTGAAGTCTCTGGAGGGCTTCATCACCGTGGTAACGTCTGACGGCGACATGATATTCCTGTCCGAGAACATCAACAAATTCATGGGGCTCACGCAGGTACACGGCCGTTAGAGAGAGAATGAAACAGACGCGTGTCGAACATGAGCTTCTGAATATGAGTCACTGTCAAGACAAGAAAAGTTTTCAGACCAGAAGAAGAAGAAGAAGAACTCACCTGTTTCAGTTTAAAATTTCTCTGCAGAAAATTAGTTTTCCATTTGTTGTTCATGGCGACTGCACATCAGACAGCAAGGACCGATATTATATGGTACAACCTGTCTCTTATTATAAGCCGGAGTGTTCTGATATTACAAAAACGGCTGCAAGGCAGTCCTTTGAATAAGTACAAGTTGTGTTCATAGTGGTTCTGTTCTGCCTCAGACTGTGACAATAACTAGCCGTAATGCTACATTACAGACTTGCTGTATGTGAAAGTTGTAGCATGCTGAATACTTCTTATACAAATAGTAAATATAGTCAAATTCAAACATCTTTTTCCTGCGATGAAAAGTAAATGATTTGTATGTTGTAGCTGATCAAAGATGTCAAACAGGAAGACATGAACAGAGAGGACGGAGGCAGTCTGAGTCAGAGACGTGGATGTAAACTGTCAGTCAGACGAGCTCGTTGTGTCTGTGTGAAATACCTCTCATGCCAGCAGCCCAGACACCGAGATTCACTCTAAACACACTCGGCATTTTTTTCATTCTCGACCTGAAAGTCACAGCCGAGGCGAAGCCGGCTGGAAGCTGTGGATCTGCATTTGTCGATTTTCTTTCCTGTTTGTGTCGAGGCGGTTTGAGATTCTGGAGGTGACACACTTTCTGTTATTTGTTTGATCCTGTTCACCGTCAGTACTCACACCCCAGTTCTTCTTCTTCTTGTGCTCATCACGAACGTCTAACCCTCAGTGCTCAAACAAACTGAGGCAGCAGCAGGACGGATATGCATCTGTATAAAAATGTTCATTTTGTGTTTCATAAAGGTGTTTTTACTTTTCAGGTGGACCTCACTGGTCACAGCATCTTTGACTTCACTCACCCATGTGACCACGAGGAGATCAGAGAAAACCTCAGCCTGAAGACAGCCGGTCAGCACACAGGCGCACTCACACACCTGCCATCTGCATAACACCTGTTTTTACTTCATCACAACAAACATCACTGCGTCCTCACTTTTAATGCCATTTATTTATGAGTGTATATTAGCCCACGAGCTGTGCTGCAGCATTACAGTAATTAAACAAAACAGGCTCAAAATGTAGTGTAATGTACATATTTTTAAGATATTCCTTATTTCCTACTTCTATTTTATTAGTTGGTCTACAATGGAAGCAGCTGCAGCTGACCCAGTTTCCCCTCCGGGATCAATAAAGTGTTGATAAAGTATTCTGATTCTGAATAAGTCACAGAAAAAAATCATGAAATTTTGGCCACTAGTTTTCAAATTTTAAATATTTTGTAAAAGAAAGTAAAGTAAAATTAAGTAAATTAAGTACTTCACATTTGCAATTGCAAAAAATAAAAAGCATACAGAAAAGGAAGGAATATATTTAAGTAAATATAGACTTCAAATACACGGAAGAGTGTGAAAAAGGAACAAATCAGCACAAGTGAGAGTTATCAGAGTTAAGACTGCTGTCGTTTTAATCGTTTCTAATTGTTTTACAGCCTTTTGCTGCTAGTTCGAGGTCTGTAGTCAGTCCACAGTTCTTGGCGTGTTCCCGCTCTGAGTTCTGTCGGTGGGGCAGAGAGCGATCCAGAGAAAACAAGTCAAAAACCAAACATGTATGCTGTTACATAATACTGTCTATCTCATGAGCAAGTGTCCAGAGCAAACATGAGAACAGAAGGTCAGAGACCATATAGAGAGGAATCTAAAGAGAGAGCAGAGGAGTGTGTGTGTGTGTGTGTGTGTGTGTGGGTGTGTGTGTGTGTGTGTGGGTGTGGGTGTGTGTGTGTAGGAGCTTGTGTTTACGTGTGCACAGAAGAGGGAAAAACGATAAGAGCTGTGAGCTTGAGGACGAGAAGACGATTAAAGACACAGAGAGAGAGGGGAACTGGGCATTATCTGCTGCAGATAGTGAACATGGCATGATACAGTGTCCTCAGCAGAAAGTCTCACACACACACACACACACACACACACACTGCATGTTTCCAGCCTACACACTGAGGCCTTCTACTCAAGAAACGTCAATACAGCTGAGTAAAGCCGGGAAATAACAAGTGTGTAATTGACTGAGGTTTATATGAGAAAATAATGCTCTCTCTCTCGCTCTCTCTCTCTCACACACACACACACACACACACACTCACTAAGCTGCGGCTGATAACTCTTATCAGCAGTGGCCACAAAACACACAAGCGGAACAATACTCACTGACCCTTTTTCTGGAGCTACGGCGGCCGAGGGGGCTCAATACATGCAAACAGGCAAAATACAAGCAGATTTTAGAAACGTATTTAGAAACAGGCTGGAAACACACACACACACACACACATGAACATGTTTCAGAGGAGGCTGAAGAGGCCTGCTGCTGCCACGCTTTGTGACTCACGAGTTCATCAACGTCAGGCCTGTGAAGCGTCTTTGTTGTTTGGTTTGGTTCAGTCTGACCTGCAGCGTGCACTCACCTCACAGGAGCACATTCACACTGTGAAGCATTTTTACACCTATAAAATTCGATTTTGAGGAATCTGAAAAAAGGTGTTGTTGATCAGAGACAATAACCAGGTTCATCAGGGATGACAGACGGACTGTAGTGCATGTGCAGAGTGGAGCATAAACTCACATAAACTGATGATAGACCGACTCTACGACATTAACGCCATGAGTCACGTTGTCGTTTTGTGTATTTACGTGTGTTGTGTGTGTTGGCAGCATGTTTTCTAAATGCTGCTCATGTGCTGTCAGACTGCTGAACATGCCTCTAACTTAATGCACTTGTGTTTTGTCTGTTGTGTCGTCTTCAGCTGCAGTGCACTGAACACACTCTGACTCACATATATAAACACACACACGCACACACAGTTTCGGTGTCTCCAGTGACGACCGTCCGGGGTAGAGGTTTGTTTAAGTGTAAACTATATAAAGATAAAGACACACTTGTGAGTGTGGACACTGACAAAAGACACACTTCACCACTTGGCTCTGTGGCCGCAGCTCGGGGGCTGAACTCTGACCTCGTGATGTAACGGCTTGGCCCAGTTTCACATCCTCTGTGTGTATCTGTGTGTGTTTGTGTGCATGAGTGTGAAACCTCAGCCAGTCTAACCCCTGACCGTTTCCCAGTCACATAAGGGAAAGGCAGCTCATTTTGACACTAACAAAGAAAAATAGAATATAATCAGAAATACAGTTTGTAATTATAGCTCCACGCAGAATTGATTTGTATTCTAAAAATGAAAATAGCAAAGACAAAACATGTGAAACTGGTGAACTTTAAAGGCTTTCAGTGTCGCAGTTTGAGTTTCGTTTGGTCTGCATCATTTTAAATAACACTGGATTATTGTGCTGTGTTGAGTGCAGTTTACTTCATGAAATTATTATTTATGAAAGCACTGATGACGCAAAAATCAGTGAATTTATCACCAAAACATCACCAGCTACTTGTGCTCTTCCATCTGTCAGATTCAGGCGATGATTTTTTGCAGACATATAACACTCGTGTTCATGGCCCTGCAGGGGTAACACTGCTTTAGATAGATAGGTAGATAGGTAGGTAGATAGATAGATAGATAGATAGATATACTTTATTTATCCCAAGCTGGGAAATTGCAGTGCAGCAGCAGCATTACACACAGAGAAATAAGTGAAAAATTGTGAAATAAGACTATAAAGAACAAACTATACATAATAAAATATCAAAATAGCGAGCAGTAAAAAGATTATATACATAATAATTAAGTAGTGTACCGTGACTGTAAGCATACACACAGTGAACCCCCCCCCCCCCCTGTGACTGTTTGTGTTTCAGGCAGCGGCTTCGGTAAAAAAGGCAAAGAGCTGAGCACCGAGCGAGATTTCTTCATGAGGATGAAATGCACGGTGACCAACAGAGGACGCACCGTCAACCTCAAGTCAGCCAGCTGGAAGGTGAGAGGGAGCTGCTGCAGCTCCGAGCCAGCACATCTGCAACATCTGCACAGCTCATGCACATCTCATACGTCCTATACAGACATTACTTCTGGTTGGCTGGAGTCAGATCATTGGTTTCCAACTGTTTTGGCTTGTTGATATGAAGCAGCGAAGCAGCCTGTGGCGTCATTATCACAGGTTTAATATGTGAACATATTGTGGACAGTTTGACAAAGAGTAATTTGTCTGTCTCAGACTAATTTATTGGAGGAATGTTAAAGCCTGAGGAAACACAATTATCCAGTAATTTACAAGAAAAGGCAAACATTTCACTGAACTGCTTTCCTTTCCTGTTAATAATCAACCACTGTCATTTCTTTGATGTTATTTCCAATTCAGTAAAAATTCAAAGTAGACATAAATAAAGAGACACATGTGGTAAATTTGTCTCTGCAAGAAGTAGCCAAGGACAAAAAATGTGCAAGTCTTAGCAGAGTCCTTCACTGAAGAGGTAATTTCATGAAAATGACAAGATGTCGGGTCACACGCTTCCTGCTGCTGCGTCCTCCAGGTGCTGCACTGCACCGGACAGCTGAAGATGTACAACAGCTGCCCTCCGAGAGGGCTGTGTGGCTTCAAAGAGCCTCCGCTCACCTGCGCTGTCCTGATGTGCGAACCCATCCCACACCCGTCCAACATCGACACGCCGATGGACAGCAAGACCTTCCTGAGCAGACACAGCATGGACATGAAGTTCACCTACTGCGACGACAGGTACGTGGAAATGCACGTTTGATCAATAGATTGACTAAAGATCAAAAATCATTTAATTATGCTTCATGTGAGCACAATGTGGATGTAAAGCACTGAGACTGGAGACATGTAGAGCTGCAGCCTGTTATCTTCTTCATTGATTAATCTCTTTTGTTTTAGATGACTCGTTAATCAGTTACTCTGTAAAATGTACAACAAATGCCGGGCAGAAGTCAGCAGAGCCTGAAATTATGCTTTGATTTTTTATTATAAGCAATAAGAAAAACAAAATACTCAAATTTACAGCCCCATGAAACAAAAGTGGAGGGAAAAAAAACACATTTTAGAGCCTGAAACCAGGCACTGAACTTAAATGTAAGAGAAAAAGCATTGCTGTTCATGTGTAAAGAATCCTGCTGGAGTTCATCAGAACGGCAGCTTCACATCGTGGACCGCTGCCAGTTAAAACACAAAGTGCAGCACAAGATACACACACAAGACTTTCTGACTGATTGCTGTGTGATGATTGAAACAGTTTGACTTGGCGGGGACGTCAGTGGGAAATGTAAGCCAGAGATGAAACATTAATACTTTAATAAGATGCTGTCACGACATCGTCAGACTGTAGCAAGTGTTCCTGATCACAGGTACAGGTGTAGACAAGCCTGCAAACACACACATTCCAGCAGTCAGTGGTTCGTGTCTTACAGGGGAGATATCTCAAACCTGACCCGACCCAGGGTTAGTTTAATACTAACCCTGACCCAATCTAATACTAAGCCTAACCCAGTTTAATACTAACCCTGACCCAATCTAATACTAAGCCTAACCCAGTTTAATACTAACCCTGACCCAATCTAATACTAAGCCTAACCCAGTTTAATACTAACCCTGACCCAATCTAATACTAAGCCTAACCCAGTTTAATACTAACCCTGACCCAATCTAATACTAAGCCTAACCCAGTTTAATACTAACCCTGACCCAATCTAATTCTAACCCAAACACAGTTTAATACTAACTCTAACCCAATCTAATGCTAACCCTGACCCAACTTAATACTAACCCATCTCAATATTAATCCTAAACAAGTTTAATATGAATCCAAACCCAGTTTAATATTAATCTTAAAGCAGTTTAATACTAACCCTGACCCAACCCAGGGTTAGTTTAATACTAACTCTAACCCAATCTAATACTAAGCCTAACACAGTTTAATACTAACTCTAACCCAGTTTAATACTAACCTGAACATGGTTTATTACTAACTCTAACCCAGGTTAATGCTAACCCTGACCCAATCCAATACTAACCCTCACCCAATCTAATTCGAACCCTAACCCAGTTTAATACTAACCCTGACCCAGTCTAATTCTAACCCAAACACAGTTTAATACTAACCTGAACACAGTTTAATATTAATCCTAACCAAGTTAAATATGAATCCCAACCCAGTTTAATATTAATCTTAAAGCAGTTTAATACTAACCCTTACCCAAACTAATACTAACCTGAAAGCAGGTTAATACTAACCCTGACCTAGTTTAATACTAACCTTAACCCACCTTAATACTAACCCTGACCCAACTTATTACAAACCCTAGCCCATTTTAATACTAACCCGAACCATCTATATGATCCTCTCAGTGTTCTATGACTACACGTTGCTACACACCACTCTATAGAATAGATAGTCTATAATGTAGTATTTATACTATATAATACTCAGTTTTATACTATATTGAGTATTTATAGTATATAGTTCAGTTAATATTATAGATCCAAGATGACACTGACAGAAGGACTGAGAGAAAATACTTCAATTAGAAATGTTTTCACCTCTTCAGAACCACGGACAGCACCGCGGACTTATCAATAAGCAGGACGGTTGGACTGCTGACAGGTCAGAGTCATGGACGGGGACATAAAACCCCCCCGCCCCTCTAGTCCCTCTGTTATGAGAGGACGGAGAGGATGCATCCACCCTCGTATCGTCGACTGCGTTCACTTACGCTGCTGTGTGATGTCACATCGGTCATGTGTTTGAGTCACTATGGCGACGGATGTTGAAATGATTTGTCCCTTTGGACTTTAACTCCGTTACACACACACACACAGCAGCCATCTTGAAGCCAAAGAACCAGTTTATTGGCACCCAAATATTTCTCTCACTGGCACGAACAGGTGATGATGAACACACGCACACACGCACACACACACACACACTGATTCGAGTTACACAAGCGCATGCTCGCAGACCTGTAATCTTATCAAGTTGCTCATGCAGGACAAAGGTTTCTTTTGGACAACAGTGAATGTGCGTTTGTGTGTTGCGCGCACACGTCTGTGCGTGACGGCGCCGCGAACAAGGACCCGTTTTCTTTTTCTCCTTTTTGCTGGAATTTAATAGCTCACCAAATCTTGTCTCCAATTACGCAAATGAGTTTATTGTTGGTGGGTCACCCTCCCGGCTCAGCAGGGACTTAGACTCATTAGGGAAGGGACAAAAAGTTTCTTTAGCTCATGTCTGGCAGTGCGAGAGGTTGAGTAAGGAAAGGAAAGACAAAGAAGGAGAGGGAGCAGAGGAGGAGGTGAGAATACAGCAATCGAGCTCAGATAAAAGAGAACGCACATTTTGGTATGAGTGTGTGTATTGGGTGGCAATCATCATCATCATCATCATCATCATCATTATTATAATTTGATGCTATTTCAGTTGCAGCCACTCTTGAATGTGCTTTTCTTTTTTTTTTTTCACTACACCTCTCCTCACCTTTCTCCATCATGCTTTCTATCTTCCACGTATCCAACCATTCCTTTCTTTGCTCCACTCCTCAGCATCTCCTTCTCACCTAATTTCATCTGTTTTACTTTAAGACGTCCCTCCTCTCTCCTCTCTTTCATTTCCTCTGTCCTCCCTCCACCCCTCCCTCCACTCCGAGGCCTGCATCTGTCAGTGTTATGTAAGCCGAGGACAAGAGTCTCTCTTTCCTCCTCTCCCAGTCGCTCTCACAACAAATCCACACATTATTAATCTTCATCCCGCTGGGACTCGATTACTTACAATTAATCTACACGAGTCACGTTTTTTACAAAAAAGAAAAAGATTGAACGAGTGAAACATGAGAGCTACAGCACATTCAAAGTGTCATCCAAGTAAAAAAATATAAATATTTAAAGTATACATATGTACAGTAGTACATATAGTTATATAAATGTGTGTTTACTTTAAATAAACTGAAAGCACACATACTTAAGTGTCTTAAAACACTGGAAATAAACTTACAGATTAAATTAATTTCATTTATTTTTCATGAAATACTCATACGTATGTCTTTTTTACACTCAATTAGAAATTGAAATATAGTTTCCGTTTAATAAACACATGACTGTGAAATGCATTTGTAGTAAAAATGTAAGTTCAATATTTGAAGTGTACTTTTAAGATAACTGCTGTCAAATACTTTTCTAGTATATTTTCAGTTATTGTGTTAAAACACTGTAATAGCACACTTTAAAATAAACTTATACAGATTAAAAGTACATTCATTTTATATTGTCATGAAATACTATATATACAGTTCATCCCAGTCATCCTGTGTCTTGTAAATGCTGTGTGTAGATGTATTTGTAATCTATTAATTTTAGATTTAATATTCACTCAAAGTACAACTTATATGACATTATAAATATATTTCAGCTCTACTTTAAATTGAAGAATAGCATGAGCTAAAAGAATTACTATATTAGCAGTATATTAAGTGTTACTAGTGTGTACAGCATGGATGTAAGTATGGTTTAGTATGCTCAGTAAACTAATACTTAGTATAATTTAGTGTATTTTATTCACATGGGATTGAATCATTGATAGTGAATTCGATCATTATATTCTGATCATAACTTGACTCAATGCTGCATTTTCCTCTAAACTGTGAGAAAAGTTTGATAAGCAAATTAAAACAAATTCAGAAATTTAGAAATGTTGTTTTTTATGTTGCAAATATTTGCATTGTTATCTTTTGGAAATCCGGTTAGAAAATTATACTAAAGTTATGCACAATTAAGCAGTAAACATTTGGACGGAAAGCTCAATTTCATTTTTTAAATTTGCTCGTTCAAAAAAGTTAATAAAAGTCAGAAAGAAAAGCACGGCTTTGATTTTATGTTGGAAACTGTTCTTCTTTCGTAGTTATATGAGAAAATAACATTTTGGACAGGAAGCATCATCACTCTGTTTTAAAAAATAAACCTCATTTGCATAAAGTGATAAGTGATAAAAAAATAAGTGAGACATTGTTGTTTTTATGTTTATGAGCCAACCAAAGCTCACAAATGATGAAGGTCACACACAGTTTAATAACTTGAGATAGAACAGAATCGTCTGCATTCTTCATCCCTGTTTACCCCCTCTGGTCTCCTCGTACTCATAAAAGCTCGTGTTCAGGGGTCATTTCCTGTTGTTGGAGGTTTGGATTCTGTTCTCACAGCACAGTTTGCTGGTGAGAGAGTGAAAAAAAAACACTCCGAGTGTGTTTGGTGTTCACGCTGCCTGAAACTAAGTCAGTGTTCATCATCATCATGTCTCTTTTTTGATAATCAGATTACTGTAATCCTGTAATTTACCCCCAAAACCTGCATATTGAGGCTTTTGCAGGGCAACGAGAGCCAGAGAGAAATAAAAGCAAAAAGGGGGATTTTAAAAGTGAGGTAGTTCAAATCCAGAAACGAAATCCTCGTTAACAAAGTGAACTCGTGATGAGAGTGATGGAGAGAGATTAGCGGTTCCCAGAAACCCGGGCAGTTAGCACAGACAGAGAATGTGAACAATTCTTATTTTTGGAAGCCTGCTCGCCTCTCGGTTTGATTTCCAAATCGTCTGTGAGGCCTTTTGAAGTGACGGAGTTCAGGACGCAGAGCAGGATTTGTCTCGTGTAGGAAGGGAGTCGCAGAAAAGTTTAAATTAATAACATCGAATCCGGGGCATTGTTAAATGTGTGTGTGTGTGTGTGTGTGTGTGTGTTTCAGGGTAACGCAGCTGA
Source organism: Chelmon rostratus (assembly GCF_017976325.1). Classification (NCBI taxonomy): domain Eukaryota; kingdom Metazoa; phylum Chordata; class Actinopteri; order Chaetodontiformes; family Chaetodontidae; genus Chelmon; species Chelmon rostratus. Next base: position 25,193,709 of record NC_055668.1, read on the forward strand.
TGGGTTACACACCTGAGGATCTGCTGGGTCGTTCAGTCTACGACTTTTACCACGCCCTGGACTCCGACAGCGTCACCAAGAGCCACCACAACTGTAAGAGCCGCCATGAGCTTCAAGGGCCTCACCCTCCTTTTTTTACACGGTCTTATTGGTTCCCACGTAGGCCTAAATTTTGATGTGAACATGTCTCCATCGATCAGATGAGCTAAAACATGTTTGCCCTCTTTAGATTTCATGCAAAAGTCAAATTTCACATGAAGCTGCTAACAAAAAAAGAAGATTAGTGGCTTTTTCCAGGGAAACATTACAGAAGGAGCAGCAAGTTCACAGCAAAGTACGGCTGAAAAGTGACCACACAAGTGAGCAGGAGGTGTTAAAATCCCCCCATTGCTCCGAGATCCAGCCTGAATGTAGCCTCAGAAATATTGTCTCTATTAGCATGAACATGCTAATTAATACAGCCTAGTTGTGTGATTACATATGAGTGTGTGTAGTAACGTGTGTGAGGTAGCTAATTTACAACATGTTGTTGTGTTGAGTTTTAACAAAATGTTTAAGTCTGAATATCAGGCTGAAATTCTTCTCATTTTGTTCCTGTGTGGCAATACATATGTGTCTGTGTCTGTGTGTGTGTGTGTGTGTGTGTGTGTGTGCACAGAGCAGGGCCATGGTATTAAGATGTCTTGTCTTTATTACATTAAGCGCAGCCACTGATGGCCTGATGAGGTTTGCTCATCTGCTGCCACAAACACAGAGGACAGGAGACCAGGTGGCCTCTATTACAGTCTAATGACTGTGTGTGTGTGTGTGTGTGTGTGTGTGTGTGTGTGTGTTAACAAGGCTCTGATGTGTCATGGCTTTTCTCTCCACTGACAGTGCGATATCATTAGAAGCTCTGAACAGCAGTGACAATACAGCAGGAAAAGTGGTAATTTAGTTCCTTAATACCACTCCTGCAACATAATGGTTGTGTGTGTGTGTGTGTGTGTGTGTGTGTGTGTGTGTGTGTGCCCGCCCTCTTACCTGCAGCATTGCTCTATTTGTTCTGTAACAGGGCCAATAAGTTCCTGACTTTTAGAACCAAAACTACTTTTATTTGATATCTGACTGTGCTGACAGTAGGAAACTGTCTAACAGCCACACAGGAACAGCTTCAGAAGTCTGATTCAAATCAGGAAACCTGTGATTGAAAAATGTTTAAACAGGAGCCAACTGTTAGGATTTAGTGATCCTCAGTGCTCCAGATTCTGTTGCACATTGATTAAGTGTTGCCTGACCTGACTTGAAAACAAATTTAGGACTGTGTGATTGTAGGATTGTGTGTTCACTGCTGGTCTGAATCGTCTGTGTCTGCCGTCCTTAGATGGCTCAAATCTGCTGAGATAAAGGCTTCTCTATCTGTCTCTATGTCACACACACACACACACACACACACACACACACACACACACACACACTGGCCCTCACAGCTAACGTGACCAGCCTGTCAATTAGCACATGCTAACAGCGTTCTCTGCTACATGTAATGTTGCTGTGAGGCGTGAGCGTCCTCCAGACACACACACACACACACACACACAGACACACACACACACACACACACACAGTTACTGGCCTTCTGTACACTCTCCGACCACAGTCCTGCTCCTTTCCCACGCCAGTGCTGAACTTTGGACCGTCGCCAGCACATCTCCTTCTCAGCTCGAAGTCAAACATTCCACTTTCTCTTGCTGACCCATGTTTGGTCGATTTCACAGCCTCGCACAAAATAAACACATGGACATTTAATGGGTAATAATTCAATAATTGCACATTTATATAACAATAAAAAACAAATGAAGCTGAGAAACGGCAGTGCATACGTCGGTTTCCTCCTGAGAGGATTCTGCAGCATGGACTGAATTACTGCACGGAGCAGTAAGATGTGAGAGCATCTCAAGATCAAACGATCAACAAATCCAGCTCCCATCAGACCCTCATGAGTCAAAAAGTGTTATACAAACTTTATATCAGCTGTAAAATGGTCTATGTCATGGTCAACGGACGATGTGTTCAAAATATGGCGTCATAGTGCATCTGAAAGACGTGAGTCTCGTTATGATCATAAAAAAACAGGTTTTTTTTCTGTAACATAAAGCCATCATCACTGTCAGCCTCACTGTGGATTACATACAGGCGGCTCAGGTCTGTACTTGAGTCACAGCTCGTAACACGCAGCTCTTTCCCACCTCTCTGTCTCTGCAGTGTGCACCAAGGGTCAGGCAGTGAGCGGTCAGTATCGAATGCTGGCTAAGAACGGAGGCTTCGTCTGGGTAGAAACCCAGGGAACTGTTATTTATAACAGCCGCAACTCCCAGCCCCAGTGCATCGTGTGCATAAACTACGTCCTCAGGTAAGACCCTCGTCCTGGTGAACGCAGATGGAGGTGACGCCTACGCGTTGAGCCTGTCAGGTAGATGTTCTCTCTATCCGCACATAACTCAGCTCCCTCCGCTCTCCTTCTCCGACCCTGCAGTGACATTGAGGAGAAGTCGATGATTTTCTCCTTGGAGCAGACGGAGTCTCTGTTCAAGCCTCGCCACATGAGCAGCTTCTTCACCGCGGGAGGTGCAGGTGTGAGTGGAGAGCCGGGAGACGCCCTCTTCACCAAACTCAAAGAGGAGCCGGAGGACCTGGCCCAGCTGGCTCCAACCCCTGGGGACACAATCATCGCCCTCGACTTCGGTCTGTGTCCACTTCTGTTGCCTCTTAAGTGCATTTATTAATATCTGGCATCAGCTGTTAGTGCTTCATGTTTCCTTTTCTGCACGGCCCTTCTCTTCTTCATCCCGTCTCCTTTCCACTTGTCTGGAATTTGCTTCTTTCGTGCAGGTCGCCCGCAGTTCGAGGAGCCCCAGCAGCCAGCGGGATACTCCCAGGTGTCTGCCGCAGCAATGGCCCCTCCTGGACCTCCGTCCTGGCCCGGCGAGAGCCACAAGCCCACCCCTCCAGTGTCAGGCCAAACCCCGGCTCCGGTTCCACGGGACGTGGCTAACATGGCGGGCCCGTTCACCGTGCAGCAGAATCCGCCAGCGGGCAGCGCCACTCCGAGCCTCAGCAGCTGCTCCACGGTGAGGATGAGGAGGGAGGGGCCGGACTGAGAGACTGAATGTTACATTGAAAGGAGCAATTAGTTCGAGAGAAGAAGAAGGTTGTGTTTGTTTGGTAGCTTGTTCTTTCTGTGTGCAGTGAGGCCTGGGGGGGTTAAAGGTCGCTAACTGTGGGCAGCGTGTGTGAGAATAACGGGGGTGGACATTTGGAAGGATCGGGCTCGTCGCGCTGAATGGTGCCTTTGTCAAAACTCATCTCTCGCTCTTTGTTTCTTTCTCTTACGTTTTGTCCCTTCTCATCTTGGTCCTCTTTGCTTCCTCTCCTCCGCCGTTCGTTATTCTCGTGCCCTCCGCCTGGTTTGCCCCCCCCGCAGCCCAGCAGCCCAGGTGACTACTACAGCTCGGTGGAGAGTGACCTGAAGGTGGAGCTGACTGAGAAGCTGTTTGCTCTGGACACAGAGGAAAGCGACAGTCCAGCAAACACTGAGGTGTGTGTCCTCTCCTGCATCCCATGAATGCACTTTTCCTGTCTGTGTCCATTAATTTGACGTATGAGGCCTCATTAACTTGAAGGATATTTTGTTTTAATAAGTCAGTTATTGCACAGAGTAGTAATCAAACACAAACCTGAATCTCCGAATGAGTTCTACGTGCAGCATTTTTCATTTTTAACAAACCATGTCTCCCTCCACCTCCCCAGAGGGACTTGAGTGACTTGGACCTGGAGACTTTGGCTCCTTACATCCCAATGGATGGCGAGGACTTTCAGCTGAACCCCATCATCCCAGAGTCAGAGCCTCTGGAAGGGGGTCCAGCAGGATCTATGGGGTCCAACAGCAGCCTGACCCAAAAGCACCAGAGCTTCAGCAACATCGCCAGCCTCTTCCAGCCCCTGTCCTCCCCTCCCCAGCCCCAAGGCCACTACCGGGCCCGGCCAGCCGCCTCTTGGGCAGCAAGCGAGAAGAGGGGCTCTAGCCAGGGGGCCGTGGACCCCCGTGCAGGGTCATGCATGATGGGGCACGTGCAGAATCCCCCATACCAGGCTCCAGCCAGCACCCCTCTGTCCTCCATGGGTGGCAGGCAGAATCTGCAGTGGCCACCGGACCCCCTGTTAACCTACCAACAGCAACAACAACGAGCCACCAAGGCCTACCTGATGGACAGTTTGTCAGGAGAGGACTGCCTGTCCTGCCAGCAGAGCGTGCCACAGCTCATGCAGAAACAGAGGTGAAGTGACAAGTCCTCACATTCACATTTTGAACATTAGTTAGGCCCAAAAACACGGATGGAACTGCAGAATTTGATAATAAAAACTGTAAAACAGCTGCATGTGGAGGCCGTCCTGCAGAAGAGCTGCTCCATAGAAAAAAATATCACATTTTCTTATCGAATTGTTGAAGTTTTATTCATCCATCACGTCATCATCACTGTTTTCGATGACAAAATCCACTTAAATCGTAAAATACAACCAAAGTTTAAACAGAAAATACGGAATTTGGAAAAAAGTTAAAACAGATTTCACAGGGCCACAAATAAGAGATAAAATAAAGCTATGAATGAAAAATTATAATAAAACTTAAGAGGAAGTATAAAAGAATATAAAGGTTACCTTGAACCTTGAACTGGAAAAGTCCAATCAGGAAATATCTTGTAGCCAAACTTCCTTTTGGTAAATGTTTGTTTATCCATCAACTTTTAATGTTGTGTGTGTGTGTATGTGTATGTGTGTGTGTGTGTGTGTGTGTGTGTGTGTGTGTGTGCGTGTGCGTGTACGTGCGTGTGCAGGTCCATTGACAACTTTGTGCAGGCCTACAGAGATATGAGTCCAGCCAGAGTGGCCATGGCCAACAGAATCAAGCGCTCTTTCACCCAGATGGCTGTGGTGAGTTTTTCTGATGAACAAACAGTATTTATTTATGTTTTCATGCTTATTCCTGAGAATAATTACAGCATGAAACAGAGCAGATTAAAATAATTAAGTAAGAGCTACTTGGAGCTGCCCCCCTTGAAATTTAAGACACACACCTACACAGAAATCAGGCTACACGGGATCGGGACTCTCCTGCTGTCTCTTCTCTCCACCTCCACCTACTTGCTGACTAAAGAACGTAGCTACCCCTCATAGCACCTTTTCTTTTCTGTGATTGTGGGAACGTGCTGGTACCCAGACAGACTCACTTCCCACAACAAACCTGTGAGTCTGCGTCACATATTAGGGTTCAGCTTACCCACAAGGCACCTTGTAGGTAACCTGAGGGCAGCCCAGAGGCCTGATGGCATCTTGCAGGTGAGAAAAATCAAGCTGTGGATGTCGATTCTGCCATCGAGTGACTCTTTGTTTTTGTGTTTAACAGTTTGCTCCAAACTGACCTGCAAACAAATGTTTAAATAAATGATTGAAATTTGACCACGTGGCCTTTTGTGTGGTAAAATTAATAAATGCATAAATAAAAATGGCGGTGATATCATCTCATCTTTTCAAAGAAGGATTTGAAAATGTAAACAACAGCTGTCTGGGCACAAAACCAGCGATATGTTGGTCGTTACAAATCAAGAATCAACAGCTGAACAGTAGTAGAATCGAATAGAAAGTCAAATCAAATCGTGGATTCGGAGAATCGCGACACCCCTCATTGATGTACAGTCTTTTAATTATTTATAGTTAAAGCTGTGTGCCTTGAATCGTCTTACTGTGGACAAAAAGTGTATTAAAATATCACGTGATTGTGTTTCAGGGTGAAAACAAGCCGTCAGAAATCATCTGGAAGAAGATGAGGGATGACAGTTGTACCGTCATGGATCGTTCCCTCAGCGCAGGATCACTGGCAGGTAGGAGCTCCTCCTGTGTGTGTGTGTGTGTGTGTGATACCTTGCATTATGACCTCTTCCACCCAACAACTGTGCCTGTGATCTCTCGGTCTCAGAGTCAGGGATGGGGAGGATGATGCCAGGCAGCATGTCCTCATGTCTCAGCTCCCTGCAGCACAGGAAGTCTCAGTATCCAGGACACGGGATAGGTGGTGCAAGTGAGAAGGCCTTTCCCCAAAAGACCTGCAACTACACACAGTATAACATGCTGCCATCAAACAAGACTGAGGGTGAGCTGAGCTGACTGTGAAGACCCCCCCCCACTCATGCATTTAAATCCTTACGATAGCACTTACAGCTTTTAAATCCCTGCTGGACACAACATGTCCATTCTCAGTGTTTAAAAGTTTCGTTTATATAACCCAGTTACAGACAGAAATGAATTAATAGAGCTAAGATGATCACTTCTGTCAGCGTCTACCTGCCTTTCTGTTCGCACTGCATCACTGAAACACACACATTTTACAAATCTTCTGTCTTTTTCTGCCATCTTGCAGGCATAGCCAGCCGTCTGCTGGGCCCCTCGATTGAATCATCCTGTCTGCCGGAGTTGACCCGTTACGACTGCGAGGTCAACGTCCCGCTGCAGGGCAACCTGCACCTCCTCCAGGGCTGTGACCTGCTGAGAGCCCTGGACCAGGCCACCTAGAGCCCCAGATTCAAACCCTGCCGTGGACCCGGACTTACACCGAGCCCGGACTTAAGCCTCTTTACTTTCATACCTCTGGGCCTTCTAAGAGCCCTGAGGCTAAGCTACCTATAGGGAATGGTATTCATAACCACATCCTGTCTTATTTAGCTTATTTGGCTCAGCCCCACACTCTGTCCCTGTATAGCTCTGTACCTTGACCATCTAAACAAGCTACGATAGCGGGGTCAAGCCACTTTACAGCCCTTTTTCCCCAAGCTCTCAACTCCAATCAGGTGCAGGTTGACAACCAGTGCTCAAAAGTTGTCATGCATTGAGCCACCCAGATAGACGACCGACACATTTAAGAAAACATGGGTCACATGGGGGGAAAAGGTCAACGCGGGACAGTTAACAAAAAGATGCAACACACTGACCTGCGTCAAAAAGTCTTGACACTGGGATTTATCGCTGGTCATCGGGCTCAGTGTAAACGTTTCTCACGGGCCGGCTTGTGGTCAGAAACCCAGGTCGGGTCTTTGGTGTTAAAGGGGTTTTAGTGACATGAGGTTCAAACACACAACCTGCCTTACAGCCATACGCCCTGCATAGCAAGGCGGGAAACCCCGGCCAGGCTGCATGTATGGGACCCAAACCTACAACCTGTGTCTTATCGAGACCCGGTCTCCCTCACAGACCTCCACCCTGATATGAACTCTATGCAGCTCAATTCCCGGCCCGACCTTCCCTTTATCAGCTAACTCATTTAGCTCATTTAGCTCAGAGGCGAAGATATTATACTACCTGCACATTAACAGAGACACTGTGTTCTTTCACTTTAAGTATTTGACCAGCAATTAGATCCAGCCCTTTTTTTTTTTTTTGTAGCTGCAGTCAAAGCATCAAGCCACAGTTGGGTATCATGAACTGGTTTCTCACAAAGCATGCTCTGTGATTCTGTTCGATTCCTCCCAAAAAGATGACTTTTAAAAATCTCAGGTTTCATGGACCTGATGGACCTTTGAGATTCTGTCTTTCAAATAATTGTGAGAAGGAATAAAACAATAAATTCACATGAAATAAGCAAAATTAGACACAAGTCTGAAAAAAATAAGTAGAGTTTTGTCCACAAGAACAGTATTTTGTCTTTTTACCGTTTTTAGGAAGCTAGAAGAATGCAGCATTATTGATGAAAGCTGCAGCTCCAAGTCAAATAAAAACATGCAGCTTTTCATATATGGCAAGTCTGCTTAGGATAAAAGTGGTGAGAATCACAATGATGCCCAGCTGTGCTTCCTGAAGCCTTTTCCACATGTACAGACTGACGCACTTACAGTCCTCAACCTGCCTCTTCTTGCCTGAATCCATCCCACCGGACTCGCTCTAACATCGTCATCCGCTCTGTTTAAATAACAAAGTAGTGCAGTTTGGTCTGTTTCTCGCAGCGTAAAGTGGTTCACAGTAGCATCAGACCTGTTCGGGTCAACTTTTATGACACAATATTGTTGTTTAAGCTCTTATAAATAGTCTATTTTTCTGTTATTGAGACATTTTAGCTTTTATCAAATCTCCCCACGGTATTTAATCCAAACCGATGGGACACTTTAACATATCAATCCTGCTTTGTTTCTCCTCTCATTTATTTTTGGTGTTCTTACTCCACCTCCTATTATTTGTGTCTAACTCACAGACACACTAATAAACATATATCGCAGCATGTACTCTACTGTAAGTCGAATAATAAGGTTTCTTCTATCTGTTGTTGATTTTTCTAAACGTGTTTCTGTCTCTCGTCTGTCTCAGTCAGGTAAGTAGCTCGTGTGACTACAGGGTTTTTTCTCTTATTGTGCAATTATTTTGTTGAGCTAAAGCTTAGTCAGCAACAAAGCTAGCCTTATTCACCCAACTGATCGCTCGTACGAAGGATCTGCCTGTCGCACGCTGTAAGAGCTCGTGAATAGACATTGTAGGCTTGTGCACACGTCACACAGTACAGAAAACCATAAAAACCAGTGGTGTGCAAAGACTGTGCAAAGGTGCGGAACCTCTCCTGTCTGCAAGTTTCATTTGTAGGTGTAATTTTTGCTCTGACAAGACACGTTTGAGGCTCTTTAATTGCAGTTTAAGCATATGATCAAGCATATTTTTGCTATATATTTATGCAGTTTTACATTTTATTATGTATTTTTTCTGCTCTTTCAGGCAACCACTGGTTTCCATTCATATCTGAGCAGTAGGAAAAATCATTTGTCAGACTTTTAAAATTTCAGCTCGTAGTTTAACATGAAGTCTGCATTTTTTCTTTGTTTTTGGGTCAAAATTGGATTATCTGTGCGAGGTAATGCTTGATGTGAAAAGTCTGCAGGCACTATCTGATTGATCCTGCAGATTATTTTCAGGATTAACTGTATTGTTTATAAAAAGTAAGAAAATAGTGAAAAAGACAGATTATTTCCCCAAGGCGGCGTATTCAGAGGTCTTGTTTTATCAGTCCAAAACCCAAAGATTTTCACATACAGTCATGTTTTAAGCTTCATAGTTGAAGCTATAAAAGACTGAGTAATCATGTTTTCATTTATTCTTCAAGAAATCTTACTTCATTTTCTATTTTGTAACTATAATTACACTGAGTGTCATCATTCATTTTCACACAGCGCAGAAACGAATAGAAACCAAAATGCATGAATCACAGCAGCAGAATGGTTAGCTGCAATGCTACAGTCACTGGAATGCTCCTTTAACATAACTGGAGGATATTTGAGCCAATCACAGGGGCTGATCAGAAGGGCACCTCATCTTTTACGCCAAGCGGAGCAGCGGCGTCGCTCCCTCCACCCTCTTTGCACACCACTGCACAAACCGGATAGTGTAAGAGACAGCAGCAGCTGTATTTCACTCAGACTATATGTGTGTGCACAGCAGCAGCCTTCGTTCCAGTGCAGTACAGCAGCCTGTGAAGTGACTTGAAAGTGGAGTGTATGTATTATTCTTTAGGATTAGGACAAGGCCAGTTTTTCTTAGATTTAACGAGACTGAGTGGCTGCCAGTATCAGAAAGCTTTGACTGAGAGTAACGTCAGAGTTTTTATTTTCAAAGTAGAAATATTTCACCCAAACGATGTCGCTAACGTCAGCAGTAAAATGCCTTCAGTGAAAACACGTTCTCGCCGTTTATCTCTGCTCTCTGCTTTCCTGTTCCCTCAGAGTAATTTTCTTAATCTCACTCTATTTTTTCAGATAATTGTCTTTGTGTGGTGACCACTTCTGAGTATCAATTATAGAGCTTTGTACACATATACGTTACGTATTTAAAAAGACAAAACTAATGTCGAAATAGTGTTTTTAGTGTTTATGTGTCCTGGTACTTTGTCCCTATCTACCCTGTAGATGCAGATGGATCAGATCCCTCGCAGTGCTGTTTGCTCTCGTGCTGTTTCTGTGTGTGTTTTTTTTGTTGTTTCCAGAGTTTTATCCTCAAATATCCTTAATATCTTATTCCTAAAATATCTATTGAATCTGTTGGCTGGGCAGTGCTGTTTGTTCCTGCTTTAAGAAGATAAAACAAAAAAAGTTCAGATTAAAGATGAATATCAGTTTTCTAAGTCTCACTTTCAGACATGTAGCATTTTGAATATTGTTAAGAAGGTGAAGTCGCCACACAATTAATCACGGTTTTCCAGTTGCATATATATAAAAGCAATGACGCTTCATTGACCATGTATCTGTCATTTTTAGAACTTTTATTACATCTGTCGGATCCACTAACACTATACTTTGATGTCCTCTGCTTTATGTTGTGCTGAAATTTTCTTTAAAGTTCATGTTAATCCATAAAAATGTGCCTTATCATGACTTCATGGTTGTCTCAACAGATACTGAGTTTGCCCTTCAAGTGCACAGTTTCTTCCCTGCAACCTGTCGCTCTGGGGGGGAATTACTGAATAAAATCCTAACTTGACTTTGTATCTTATCTGAAAGTTAAATGTCTGGAAATCCAGCAGCATAAAATGTCTCTTTGGTTTGCAGCTTTAATTCAAATTTGCATGTTGAACCTAAGTTGACAGTTAATAACCAGCGAGCAGAGCTTGATGGTGATGTGAGAATATACCTGATGCACCGTCACAGTTGGGATGATTTTTCATAATAACCCCTCCGGTTTTGTAGTCAACAGCTCCTGTAGCCTCCTCTGATAACGATAGAACAGCGGAGTCGTCAGAGAACACTCAGTAGAACCCTGTTAGAACCCACTGTAGCTCCCCTGGTGATGACGAGTCAAAATTTAAGGATTTTAAGGAAATGGACTCCCCAGCTCATCAAATGACCTGACAGTCTGTTTGCTGATGAAGGGTTTTTGTGTTTAGGTGACTGGAGTGGGCAGTAAACGTTCTCCTGGGAGGCTCAGAGTGGACAGAAGTTAATACTTTACTTTTGCAGAATCAGTACAGCTTGAGAGTCATTACTGTCACTCTGCAAACCAAACTTTTGTGTTGATAAATGGCGGCTCAACATGCTGCAAGGTCACAGTGGCGGATACAAGCTGCTGCAGCAGATACTGCCTCCAGCAGCCCGATCCTCTATGAATTGATCATGTAGTACAGTTTATTAGAATTATGATATACTTCTCTGCATAGGGGTAAATCAATAGAGCCCTGGAAAACTGTGCTCTACTTGTTTTAACACAGAAGCTCTTAAAACTCTGATGAGTGTTTGCATTAGAGCTGGCATCATGATAATTCAGATGTTTTAAAGGTTGCAGCCAAATCCAGATCTTTATAAATTACAGTATCAAAGCTGCTTTTTTGGAAGTGAAAAGCAAAGTGAAAGTACCTGAAATAACTCGAAAAGCTGTCTGGCACAGCTGCTGTGTTTCTGCAGTGAAACTAGCGGCTGAAACAGGAGGTGGACATTATGCTGAGAGGAGATATGAAAAGAAGTGACGTCGAGTTGAGTGACACATGAAGAGAGATGCTTCCTGCTCAGCCTGCCCACTGATGCAAATCTCTCAACTCCTCCACTGGACGGGTCACTCGTCAGCATCTCTTCTCCTATGTCAGCAATTACTTTAAAAACGAGGGCATTTTTATCACTGCACAAATTGGAAGATCCTCCTATTTCAGGGTAAAAGCCTGCAAATTTAGCTAGTCCTATTTGTAGGATTATGAATAGTATTTAAAGTATTTTATAGTATTGGAATTTCTGATGATAGAAATCAAAGTTTGCTAAATTAATCCTCCAGAAAAGCTCCTTACAGCATGTTGAAAGTGTGTTAAATCATTTAGATTCAGATTCACAGTTTGATTCAGAACTCCTTAAATTAAACGATTAATTTTTGGAGACCAAAGAGGTTTTAGGACTAAATTAAATATATATAAAAATGAAACGTTCTGAATCTTGCGCAAGAAAGACTGATGAGATTTGAACTCAACTGTGTCAATGTATGTGGAAAGAGTTGGCTAGATGGAAGTCGATTTAAAAATAAGAATCTAGGCAGAGGAGAAGTCCCGCCATCGTTTTGAGGTAGCCTCTGCTCCGCTAGCTTCAGCCACACAATTTAAAACAGTTCAGAATTATGCACTTGGTTGTTTTATCTTGGTTAAAGTGACTAGTATTTTGTTAGCATTTAAAAACGACACCTCCGGTAGTCTCGGAGCTTCTAAGGAAGTGCAGCTGAGAAGCAAATGCTAGCGGCAGCGATGCTAACCTGAAAACGTGCGGGGCTTCAGCTTCTTAAACCATAGATTTATCACCAGTCCCAGTGCTCAACAAACTGTGCAGCTTGAAGGGTTTCCACTCATTCATTGTACTTCCTCTTTAAAGGCGATATCAGCATTTTGTCCTGCGTCTCGTGTAACAACTGGGTTTGTGTTTCTCTTTATGGGATCCATGTTAAGCTACTTGTATTCTGTTGTTGTCAATGTCAGTACAGTTATATTAGCTGATCTTGCATTTTTTTTTATGTGCTTAAAAATTCATATTGATCTTATTATTATCATATACTGTTATTACTATATGGGGAATTTAACCCGATAAGAAGTTTGTGTTTCTGCACTGATATCTTATTATTAAAGCATACTGACCTTACCCTCCCTCATCGGCTTCATGGGTGGTTTATTGTAATTCATGTTGTTTTACATCAACTTTTAGGTTCTGATTGGAGGATCATTAGCGGTTTTTAATGAGTTGTGATGGAGGAAATAATGAATTCATCATTAAGTAATTTAGCCTCCGAACTATCTGATGGCCCATGTGCATTTTAAATTTATACTCACACACGACGTCATTGGAAAGCTAAGATTGCTGTGATTCAATAGATGCAAACCATTTCAAGATCACAACAGCAGGCGCAATCAACGCTACCAGCAAACAAAGAAACGATGACAGAATCGAGGCAACTCACCAATGAAGTCTCATAGTTGGCTGCAGCGCTCTGACCTTTCGGTTGACTCCACACTCGACCAGTTAGGATCTTCCATGTCATGTCCACAGCCTACAATAGCCAATGAGAATCCACGTTGAAACAAATGCAAGTGTAAAGATTGAGCCAATTGCCTCCGATTGTGCAGATGATTGGTGCTTCGCACAGCCAATGAAATTCAGAAAACTAGGATATGCTGCTTCAGTGTGTAACTTTACAGCCAAATCAATGAATTCAAACAGGGATATCACACAGGGTTTGAAATTATAAATGTAATAAATGGCCTAAATATTAACATAGATATTTATCTAGATATAGTAAAAGAGACCAGAACCATGCATGAACTACAATGGTTCAAGAATTTCCCCTTTTTTAGGTGAGTTTTACTGGATGGTAGGAATGAAAGATACTCAAGAAGCAAAAGTTGAACGTTTTTGTTCTATCATTGATACCGATCTGTACATAATTACAATGTGATGCCGCTTTGTAAAAACATTAGCAGAAGTCAAGTTTGAAAACTCGGCAGCAACTTCAGCAACACTGAAGCCATTTAAGACAAACGGTGTGCAAGTAATTTGCAACAGCGAAAACATTTTGAAGGAAATTTTATGTCACTTGATAACATTTTTTATTAAAATAATGAGGAAATCTTGCTATTTAACATACCCGGCAAGTCAATCAAGTGTGAATGCTATGTCCTAGAAAACAATTTAAAGCTCTGCCAAACACAGCAATAAATAAATGTATCATCAACATAAAAATGATCATTTGCAACATTTGAATTGATTATTGATAAAAGGTAAAAGACAAAGGTCCTGGTGCTGTAGGATTGCATCTACGACTGACCCATTTTAGCTAAGATTAAGGATTACATGCTCCTGTACAAACTCTCTAGTGTCAAAAACGTATTAAAAACACATTTATCATTAGTTAAAATGCAGCTATTTCTCATGGCTTCTGGAAAGAAGACATTTTAGAGACACTGGATTTTTAGCAGCTGCTGTAAAGTCTAAAATCACTGTAGGAGTACAGACTGATATTTTGCTCTGAAACGCAGAGATGGAAAAGTCTGACACAGTTCATTACTTTAAAAACTGTATAAGACTAATTGCACTTGAGTGAACACGCTTTATTACTTTCCACATCTGGCTGTGAGCCAGATGTTTTGCATTCTTCTGAGCTGGTGCACTTTTCATCCTGTACTTCTTTAATCCACCCAAACATTTTGCTCTGACAGGCGAGAGAGTCCACTCAAGTTTGCACAAGCAAACCTGTGTGTGGGAGCGTTTCGGCACTTTGAGCTGTTTTTTCACTCAGTGCTGCGTTCAAGAACGTTCAGCAGCTCCGAACATGCTAATCGAAGAAGATCGGTCTGTAGCGACCTGCCCTGCGGTTTGGTCCCTCCCTGTTACACATGTGTGTGTTTGTCTATCTTTATGATTCAAGATTCAAGATTCAAGAGTCTTTATTGTCATTGCACATGTCAATGAAATTTTCATTGCAACCCCCATGTTAGATGGTAAGAAAGATAAGACTAGAAAGAGTGAATAAAATTAAGATAACTACCAGGTATGAGGACCAGGTGGGGGTTTAGATGTTGACAGTGGAGTTATTTTGTCTTCTTCAAACTGTTTTTCTCCCTCTACATTCATTCCAATGCCAAGAACAGAAACGCCATAAAAGCAGGCAGCATCAATCTGCTTTAGTGGTAAAAAATGAAATAACCAACTACATTTACTGAAGTATCGTACATAAGTAAAGTCAGAATCTTTTATTTGAGCATTTCCTCCACTGCCTTAAAGAAGAAAACTCTCTTTTACATGCAAAATATACAGTTAGAAAGTCTGATGAATTGTCAGAGCTTGAATTGGTTGAGTACATGGAGTCGTTAGTGTTCAAACATACCAACAGTCCACAGCTGTCGACGTCACTGACATCAGAGGCAGCGAGCAGCTGTATGTGCATCTCTGCTCGCCATTCAGCCGTCATGTGAAAACAGAGATAATGATAATCAACATAGTAAACAGACGACAGGAAATCAGAGGCAGCTCTGCTTCATGCTGCTCGTGTTCAAATGTGATTCATCATCGTTTCTATGCGGCTACTCGGGGAAAGTTCTGTGGCAAAAATAAATTTACTCTTACATTTAAAAAACGGATTTATTAATTTCTTGAATTAAAGAAAGATTATCCTATATTTTTACCTTTCCTTTCCTGTTTAACCATGACAAAGCTGTGATTGGTAACTACACTGTGATTAAGGTTAGACGAATTAAAACTACACGGGTGAGGTTATGAAGAGATCATGAATATGGAGCTAAACTATGGTGTGTTTAAAAGTAAGTGAGAGACTATTCATGTCGACCAGACCCCCCTTTTCAGTTCATATGAAACCACATTTTTTTCATGAAATCCATAACATGTTCAAATGTGATTATCATCGTTTCTATTAAAAAACATTAAAAACTGATTAATTTCTTTCATTAAAGAAAGATCATCATTTTTAGTGATTTTATTGCCTTGTTTAAATGCTGTTTCAATTAATGTTGAAGCACTTCAAAAATATATAATATATATACATATATAGACATTTATGAATTGATAATTTGCAGCCTTCTTCAGGGGAGTTCATATTAATGATCTTTCAACATGACGTACGCAGCAAGTCGACTGTGTTTGATTGAGAGTTTTAAGGTGAATTATAATATAATCGTTTAAATAACATGTAGAGGTTTGAAACTTGCTGGTATCTGACCCTCAGACGGATCTACTGTGAATCTGTGTAACCTCCTGTCACGCTGTCACAGCAGTGGCATTAACGTGAGCAAAGGAAAAGAAAAGCAATGCCAAGGAGTCCATTTTATCTCGCTCTATAAATGTTTGCCAGCGATTAAAAAGCTTTTTGATGAGAGTCTGGTCTGCTTCCCTGTTGCATGGAAAACACGTTTCAAAGCTTTAACTCCACCTTTGTATTGTGCTCGATGTTTTTGTTTTGGGTCGTGACGCACATCCTCTATTTGACTGGGACATACAGACAGATACAGACAACTGGCACACAGAGACATACAGAGACTCGCTGTCTCCTACCTCACGTCTGCTCGCACAGGTACTGGAGGTTTTGGCGTTTTCAGGACACAGCTTGAATTAGGGGTAACCTGCAGAAGCAAACAAAACACAAACAAAACACAGGTTAAGAGGCTACAGGTATTGGCACCTTTCAGGTAGACGATCACCATCAGAGTGAGAGTCCTCTGCTAAAGGCCCTGACACTCAAAAAAACGACTTCATACAACGAGCACAGTTGGACAACAGCAGCTAATCAAACTTTTGTTATAAGTTTCACTTGGAAACACTCAAAAGCTGACGAGCTGAGAAAGGACTGCTGCAGTGAAAAATCCGACTGTGGCGTCTTTCATGTGTCAGAAGAAAGAAAAAGGCAGATTCAAGAAATCAGGAGAAACTGCAGCTGAATTTGCAGATTTCACTGGACTGAACAGGCAGTCGCAGAGCTCTCTTTCACCCATTGCCTTCATGCAGACGACAATTTAGAAAGCAAAGCACGCAGCCGCACAAAACTGCCAAATAATTTAGACGAGTTTATGTGAGATATTTTGAGACTGGCAACTGAATCTGCACTACACTTCCAGGATGAGAATAAATGCTGAGTAGTGTGCAGGTCAGAGGTGATGAAAAGCTTAGAAGAAGTTTTAAACAGTGCGTGAAACTGTCAGCGGACTGAGTTTAGATTTCTAGGCAGTTAATTATCACCAAACAAACAAGCTGCACAGTTCACTAAACAGTGTGAACTGGGAACAGTTTTATTTGGCTGGATCCAAAAAGTATGTCCCCAAATTAGATTTCATCTAAAGATAAAGACTAATAGAATCAGGCACTAAATCACTACTGGTAAAACCGGATCCCACCCCTGAGAATGATGGGAAATCTGTGAAAACGCTGGCAGAGGGTGAAGTCGTTCAGAATCGGGTGCCAACAGATCGTCACCATGTGAGCTTTTCAGTGTTTTTTTGTGCTTCTTTCTTCCTCTGCAAGAAGACAGGAACCAAACCTGAACGGGCACAGAAAACGAGCATGACGGACATCACACACTCGTGCATTTAAACAGCGCATGCATGCACACACGCACACGCACACACACACACACACACACGTCTTGCATCCCTTTGTTCCAGCTCATTCAGAGCCTTTCGTTTCCTTCAGGTGGGGACTCAGGAAGACGCGGTGGAGGTAAAATGGGAGGAACCGGCGTCTCGGGCCGACCAGCTTCCTCTTGTTTCAGGTTTCCGAGGCGAGTCTTCATCCCTTTAAACCTTCTGACATCAGTGGCAACAACCCCCGCTTGTGCCTGATATACTGTGTAATTAATCCACTTTGATTTTATTTTGACAGCTGTTACACATCTCGTGTGCAGACTTCTAAATTGCAAACATTACGAGGCAACATCATATTCTGCAAACTCCTGATTAAATTAAATGACTAATCCTCTCCGTTCTGTAAAATATGCATCAACAGTTGCTTCTAGTTTGGACATTATCTCATCGTTTATCACTAAACTTACAGTGTGGACATCTGTGTATAATCAGCGCACACATGCAGAGACACAGACCTCGACCTGGCTGCGTTCAGAAACACAGTGTAAAGTGTTTGAATAATGAAAAACAAGAAACACATTGTCTCATTCACCCGACGTAATCAGTCTTGTAAGTTCTCTGTTTTCTCTATTGTTAGCACACACCCCTTCTAATTAGAGCCGCGGCCGCCTCAACCAGGTGAATCACGCCATCCAACCGGCTGCAGCAGACTCAGCTGTCACAGCAAAGGATCCCTCACAACTTCGGTCATGCATTCGTGGTTCCTGCTTTTTCATAGCTTGAAATATTTTGTGTTTTTAGAAATATTTCCCTTCACCTAAAATTATGAGAAAACATTATAGTCCAATGCACCTGCAGAACAGACTTAACTGTTGCAGCAGCTACGCGAGTCTCATGTTTTACCTGCAAGACTCACATAAACAGCATGCTTTCCTTTCCTGTTTAAACATGACAAAGCTGTGATTGGTAACTACACTGTGATTAAGGTTAGGCGACTTAAAACTGCACGGGTGAGGTTATGAAGAGATCATGAATATGGCAGCTAAATTATGGTATGTTTAAAGTGAAAGACTATCACTGTGGTTAAAACATCTTTCATGTCGACCAGACCCCCTTTTCAGTTCATATGAACCACATTTTTTCATGAAATCCATAACTTTCCAGGAAATTTCGGAGCTTCTTTGAGCTTGAAATAGGCCCATAAAAGCCCTGCTGGGCTACTACTGAGAAATATCATGCAGCCAGCTGAGAGACAGGACCAGAAAAAGCTTCTCTGCTGCGTCATGCTGCGAGCCGACCCAGTCATTCCTCTGCCTTTCTGTCCGCCCCTGTGTGTGTCTGTCCTCTGGGACCGCCGCATGTCTCGGGACAATTGTCCAATAAGATAATCCAGGGATAGTTTGTTTATGCTCTGGTCCAATCCCAGGACGCCGAGCTGCTCCGGCCGGGACTGATCCCCCGGTGCAGCTCGAATCTCCCTGTAAACAAACATCCACTTTCCCATGTTAGAATCAGAGAGCGCTCATGTTTGGATTCTGGCATAAGAGAGTTCAGCCTTAGTGTGCAGTATACTGTGTTTATCTGTTTGACATAAAGGCCATTGATTCATGGCGGTAGTCTGATTTATCTGGAAATATTCCTCCCAAAGAAGCTAAAAGTGGATAAGAATCCTTTACTGACCATCCACCCAGCACTAAGACACGAGGAGGGACCTTAATGATTTTCTTGACCCTTGACTGGGTCGAATGTGTGGAAGTATGAAACAAAACGGCCACGCGAACGTCATCGGAGAAGAACCGTGCATGCGTGCGGAGAAAGAAGCAACACAAAACCTCTGGTTGGGTTGGCTGTTTCTCCATCCGAGCGAAAGAACGACGGCAGAACGTTACGACTCAGTCAGCATGACGTGAGATGAGGGCTAAACTCCGACCCCTCTGTGATACAGTAACACAATGGACATCTTACATCATTCTGTATGAGGACTGACGAACTGATTGTCCAGCGTCTTTGTTTTTCTGTGGGAATTCATCCCGAAATACAAATCTCGCCTCTGCAGCCCAGAATTGTGTTTTCAGCAATTGTTCCGACCTCGGAAGCACAAAAACAAAGAGCTTATGCAATAATTACTCAAACCTGCTCACTGTTTGACCCCCTTAGAGCCCAGTTTGGCTCGATCAGGAAGACAGCCAAAAATAAGGCTTTTGATGGGACGAGGTGGAGAGCGGGTCAGCGATTATCCACCATTAATAAATAGAACAACACGACGTATAGAGAGGATAGGACATCCTTCACAGAGAGCAAATAAACAAATTCTTTCCAATAATGTAATTACGGGTCAGGATATACAGAGATAGATGCAAAAAGTTTATTTTTTCCTGTTCCCATTCCTCAGTTCTGTGTGTGTCCCAAATGAGTGTGACGCAGGACTGGACTCAGTCGACATTTACAGACCAAAAAGATGAGACAAACGTACCAATAGTTGTTTACGTGTAGCTATTTAACAGTAATTTAGTCGGTAAAAGTTCTGCATAAGCTCCAGCAAAGAAAGAATATAAGATCTGTGGACTAGAAAATGGCTTCAAATGAATTTTTTAAGTCAAATAATAATTTCAGAATCAGGTATCAGATAATGTCACTGTTATTAAACCCTCTTTCTGGGTTTTATTATTGTTCTCAATTCCTATCTTTCAATATTTTCCCTTTTTATCTGAAAACGCTTGAATTTGTCACTTACAGAAATAGAAGTCCACTGAATGTACATTTAATAGTAAAACCCTTTTAATCTGCTGTAATATGCATAAAAGATGCAGTAAGAATACCCAAGTGAATAAAAAAGGAACTATTTCTAACATGAAATGTGTCTTTAGCTGATAAGTGTTTTAGTCTTGCACTATTTTTGGCCACTTTGAGGCGGCAAAAACACATAAATATTCTTTTTATGTCTTATATAAACTTCTTTTTAGCGACCATTGTTATTTGCAGATTCAGCAGATATGGGATAATATTATTTGTATTGGTGTTCGATAATTATAATTACAGCACTCCCTCTCTTGTAGCTCAGTTTTTGGTCTCTATAAATACACAGAATATTTGCGGTTTTTACTGAATTACATATACGAGGCTCGTCTCTGTGCAGCTAACTCCTGTCGCACTTGTTTGACACCAGACGGGCTACACGTTCTGATCGCTGAAGGACGTTCTGACCTCGCGCCTGCCTGCGATTTCCAAACTCGCAGTGACCTGAAGAGCACTTCCTGTGTGGAGGGGAAGCACGCAGACAGATGGCAAAGACGGCGTTTCATCCTATAGAGTGTGTGTGGGGGGGGTAAAGAGCTTTCTCATGAGAATGTTTCTCTCTTAACTGCTCAGACCTCTTCTGTGTGTGTGTGTGTGTGTGTGTGTGTGGATATGTACTAAACGTTGTGCGTAAGATTAGAGGATTATTAGTCATATGTTGTCGTCCACTATTAAAAGTGCCAAGCGATACATTCAACCTGTCGTTCCTGTAAAGGTTTTTTACTTGATAGCAGTTTTCGTCCGTGCAGGTTTATTAGTTTAGGATTAATGGGAAAACTCAACTTGGCCAGTTTGATGAACATTGTGGGTGTTTTCAGAGCTGATGCAGCCGGCTGCAGAATGTCGTTTAGGTCAATTTAGCTTTAGCATGCTCAAAAAATTGGGTTTCTGGTTCTATGTACTTCACTAATAGTGCATACGGTACATAAAACGTAAAAATGGATTAAACTGAAAAGATTTCCTCTAGCATGTCCTGTGTGACTGCTCATGTTCGACATCCTCCTGTTTATGCATGTGTGTAAAGTTAAGGTACATGTATTATCTGAATACTTGCTCCTCTTGGTTATAATACTTTTTATGCACTTTTAAAGCTCTTTAACAATAAAGTGCGTGACAGATATATAACTGGAGGTGAATTCTGCTTTCACAGTCTCTTTTCACAGCAGCTGGATTCAGAACAAGATGAAACGTTTTGGTTCTTCATTGAAGTTTGGCTAATGTTTAATGTTAATTATTTCTTCCCTTTAATCCCTTATGATGACACATAGGAAACATAAGAAAGTATTAGAGTAACAGCTTATTTGTACGAATATGATGAAACACACTGAGCACCTGGACGAGTAACGGTGAGTGGATTTGCCTGAATTGGATTTTTTGATGCTTTGCTGTGAAACCAGATCACACTGTGTCTCACTGGTAGATTCCTATAGCTTTCCCCGCTCTCTCTGGTTCTAACCCCTGTGCTATCCTCCACATCCACCAGAGGTCCCTAGAGCCAAGTCTCTGCCTGCAATGAGCTCCTCACCCAGCCAGCTCAATCGGACCCTCCTCTTTACAATAGCTTACACTACAGCGATCCAGTGAGAGGTTTCCTCTGTTTTTCTTCCATTTGTTTGTGTTACATGTAATTAGGACAATACTGCAAGAAGAAACTTCAGAAGCCTTCACCATGCCGTCCCTGATAAAGTTAAGGGTGAAAAAGTTGTATGCATTTTAGAATATCAGAGGGAGGTAAGGACATGATGGACCCAAACATCATCTGTATGCTAATGAGAACCCACTTATTAAAATTATATTGCATTTCTACCAGATCCTCTGACATCTTACACAGCTCCGGTGTGTGGGAGGATCTACTGGCAGAAATAAAATATAATATTAATAATTAATCAGAACTATGACCACAATGTCTATCATAACTTCCTGAGAAGAGAAGGTGTAGAAGAACAGGAACCTGTCGCATGTCATCACTTACTATATTTATCATGGACTGTTGAGGTGCTGAGGACAACACATCAGACCTTGGTGTACGGGATTCGGGACCCCAACCCCATGAACATATAAAACTGAAAACTGTGGTGTGTGTGTGTGTGTGCAGATTTAGTGATACCATCTGATATTTACCCTGTAGATCTTATTAATAGACTTTGGTACTTTGGACTGATCAACTCCAGGTGACAAACATTAGGAGGCTGCTACTCAACATTTCACTTGAAAATTACTTAAGATTAATCATTAAAAAATTACTTAAGATTAATCATAAAAAATTACTTAAGATTAATCATAATCTTCAGCACGTTAACAATACATGAGGAACATGTAAATAGGAAATGAAAAGGAGAAGATGTGATAGTGAAGCGCAATAAAATCAGAGTTTGATGCAAACCATTTCAAGATACAACAACACAGTGGGTACACTGATCAACACCAACAAACAGCCGGTTAAGATAGTAATCCACTGATCAATCACACTCCAACAAAAGATCTGATTGTATTGCCAAAGGTCCTGATGATCCAGTCCACTAAAATATTCTATTCTAAAACACCACAATGATCCAGGAAGACATGGTAGGCTCAGAAATATCTAATGTACCACAAAACTAAAATGTAAAATGTCCACATACAGGACTGATACATACGTTTGAATTTCAGTGAGATCAGAGTGTTTTCTGAAGCACCATCAGCTTCTTATTTATAACCAGCGAGGCATGGTTTATCGAAAAAGTTTATCTTTTTTGCATGTGAAGATCATCACAGGTCTGCAAACTCAGCAACAGATCTGAGAATAATATGTAAAATGTTTAAAATATACTGGTTTAGAGCATCTACACTGGATTTAATTAGGTCTCATTCCTTAAATATGATGTTGGTGAGTAAGAAACTTAAGCATCTGACTGGGTGACAGGGATTCACAGTGTTTGAAACGTACTGATCACACAGACGAGTAACAGAGAGCAGATTTTGCTGCAGAGCTGAGTGGTTAAAGAAACGCCAGTAAACATTTGGATGGTTTGCTGTGAAATCAGGTCACGATGGAAACCGTCGTCACTGTTCTGAGGACGAGCAGAGTCCAGCTGCAGCTGCTGCAGGGACTGTTCGATGCTCTTCGATGCTTTCTAACTTTTTAAGATGGAAAGAGGAAGAAAAGGACATGATGAAACCAAATATCAGCTACATATTTGCATCAGGAAACACGTGATAAAACGTGTGAGAAGTTTGATCCGTTCACAGGAAGAAGATGTCATGCCCACAGGTCGTATTTTCAGCAGGGGTGTGGGGGTAGTGGGATGTGGCCAAAACTGTATGTGCATGCTCAAATTAATGTTTACAATAAACAACTGACAGGAGCTGCATTTCATTTCCAGGCTCCCTCAGCCTCACCTGTGGCACCGGGCGAGTGAAAACTTCATCATATGTTATAGGTGGGTGCATTAGAGGCTGACTGTCATTCCAATCACATCCAGTGTCACCCCCTTTAGGCACAGAGCCCTCCACGCCAACAAATACTCATCTTTGTCTGGGACCAGAAATGAGCACCTGCAGTTAATAACCACCGTTTCGCCAAAATAAAATGAGAGCTTTTACTCTGTTCTAGTATTTTAAATCATTTTAAAAACTTTCGTTCAGTTAGATTTGGCTGCTTTGTTTGCAAAAATAATTGCTCACAATTTGGGTGCAAAATTGTCAACTTCATCTCCACGATGCCACATAAACGTGATGCTGGTGGTGATTTTAGAAAATGACAGCCTAATGCATATTTGTTCTTGACTGCTGTTCTCTCACTTCCGTAGAGGAGGAGGAGGCGTGGATTAACAGGAATCTGCTGCATGTTATATATATCACTATATTTACTGCAGACTGGAGGTAGAGAACAACACATCACTGAGTCAGGTCGGGTCTTACAGCTTTCAAAAGGGAAATTTTAAATTTCAGATAATAACTGCAAACGGTCATTTATTTATGAATATGTAAAACTGAAAAGACAGCAGTTTTTGAATAGATGTGATTGTGAGTATATTATAGTTAAACTTGTGTGAACTTGCTCCCTTTTTATAAACTGATCTCTGAACAGGTTTCACTCTGAAGAATGGAAGACTTCCTCGTGAACAGCACCTTTCTGAACTCTGACTATGAGTATTACAAAAAAGTCCAATACGTCAAGTATGTGGTGACGTGCATAATCATCTGTATCGGCCTTCCTTTGACCCTCGTGGCCATCTACGCTGTTTATTCTCTGGTACGTACATTATGACTGCGATTTACTTATCAACTGTGTCGTTTGTCTGTTATATGGCCTGTGAAGGATCTGCATCTGGCTTGGGAACTTGGTGTCAGCGCTTGGTTTCTGAGCAGGGTCAGCTGCTAGGAGCAACTAGCTGCACGGCTAACTGAGCTAAGCAGATATGGCAGCTACAGTTAGCAGAAGTTAGCGATAACGATAAATAATAAAGTTTTAAAGTTGTGCTTTTGTAGGCGACAGTAATTAACGAGGCCCAGACTCATCAAATTTAGTGGCCCAAATTGCTACTTTTAGTGCTCGCTACTGTTCCTGCATGGCGTCAATCACACCATGTAGACTTCTGGAAGACAGCCAATAAGAAAAAAGTGGGCTTTGCAAAAAAGTGGGGAATTTTTTGAACTGTGAATCATGCAACACTTCTCTAGTTGAATTTCTGAATAAAAACATCACAACTGAAAGAAAAACAGAAGATTGCTTCTCATTCAGTGTCCCCACAGGAAGACGCCTGCTGACCTCTTTCATCCTGACTTTTCTTATAGCGCCACCATGAGACTGACGTTAATGTTTTTTAGTGCAACGCCTCAACAAAGGAGGCTCGAGACTCACCATTTTGGTTTGGCTTTTAACTGATCTCTTTTAAACTTTTAATTCTTCTATTATTTTATTTTTACTTCTTATATTTCTTATGACTTGTTCTTAGTTATGCACTTTATCAGTATTACATCTTAAAATCGTATTACTATTATTTATTATTTATTTATTTGTCTATTTTATCTCTACATTTTTAACTTTCTTAAAGCTTTTAATTTTTATGCATTATACCGGCTTTTATCTTTTATTTATTTATTTATTTATTTATCTATTTATTTATTTTTTCTTTAGCCTTTTAGTTTTTAGCTTCAGTGTTTCCTCATGGGGGGCCTCCACACTGGGATGTATGTAGTGTGGATGGCTCCCATAGGTGTTTCCTCACATGGTTCCTCAGTGCCCAACCATGTCTCAGCACTGTGTGTGTGTGTGTGTGTGAGTGTGTATGTGTGTGTGTGTGTTTTGTGTTTGTGTGAGCGCATGTGTGTATATCTGGAAGCGGGATATTGTCTGTCATATTATGCTTTTATTCTCTCTGTTGTTGTATTCTTTTATTTTGTGAAGCACTTTGTGTTGCATTTCAAATGGATGAAAAGTGCTATATAAATAAAGTTTGATTGAACAAATGCTGGATTGACATGAAAAATGATGCAGGGATTCATGGTGCCCAGAGGTTGAATAGTACTAATACACTACACAACTTTTGTTTCCATTTAGCACCGTCATCAGGTGAAACCTTTGAATCCGTCCAGTGTTTCGGTTAATGACTGAATGCCTGCAGGCTGGAGTTCAGAACAACTTTTCTCGATGTTTTCCTGCAGGTGCGAAACGATCATGTTGCTCCCATCTACATCATCAACCTCCTCATTTCCGACGTCATTCAGCTCTGCTGCATGATCATTTGGGTGGCACCAATTCAGGAAGGGGGGATATTCAAAATCTTCTATTATTTCTACTACTTTGGTGTGAGTGCCAGCGTTTGCTTCATGGTGTGTGTCGCCGTGGAAAGGTAGCTATCTGTCTCTGCAGTATATGTCCATTATATTACTGTAGAATTCTGCAGCTCCTGAAAGTCTGTGTCTATCTTGCATTACAGGTATTTGGTCGTCTCCCGCCCACTGTGGTACCGCTTTAGACGGACCATCAAGAGCTCTGTGGTGGTCTGTGTCGTGGTCTGGGTTCTTCCTCTTGTCTTTCTCCTCACTTCCCATTTCTGGAATTACACAGGAATCTTCTCAGCGGTTTTCCTCCTCATTCCCCTCCCAGTGTTCATATTCTGTCTGGGTGGGACCCTCAAAGCCCTGTCTGCCAGCACTGTCCCCTCTGATGAAAAGCGACAAATTCTGGGAATCTTGGTCCTGGTGCTGCTCATTTACACGCTGCTGTTCATGCCCAGCATCATCTGGTACGCGAGCCATCAACAGACCCTCACCCAACTGTCTCTCATTTTTATTAGGCTGAGTCCTCTGGCAGACTTAGTCCTGTACGTTTTCATGAGGAAGGGGGCCATAGACAAGCTTCTGGCCGCTGTGTGTTGTTGCAGAACGGACAGTAATGATACCAACAAACCAGCAGTTTGAATGATGCCAACATTTACACAGTCAGCTTCATGCAGGCAGAGAAAGAGGGAGAGAGAGAGAGAAAGGGGAGGAAACAGAGACAAACAGGAAGGAGAGAGATGAGACAGGATCTCCACTAAGACACCGAACTGTAGATGAAAGGAAGCTCTGACTCTGCTGGGAGGAAATATTTTTTAGCTGTAAGTCGATGTCAGTCATTATGACCCTTTAATCACAGAAGCAAACCAGATATTATTTGTTGATTAGCTGAGCTCATTATAGCCGCCACGGCGTCTTTATTTCTAAGTCTTTATTTTGGCTGCTGTTTGTTGAAAACAGCATCTTCACAAGTCTTTTGTTGTTTTTGGTGTTTTAGTGGCAGGCGTGCTACTTTAGTAGTTGGATGTGGTTTCATATGACGTTGTATATGTTCTGGAAATTCAATTAAACATCTGTTTCTGTATAAAAATGTGAAGTTGTGCCTTTGACTAACTGACTGAATCAAAACCTGGATATTAAGGTTAAAAATTCTCTCTTGTGTATATGAACATAAAGTCTAACCCTGCTTCCACCAGGGAGGCATCTTGAGGCTTTTTGCGAATATTTTGTCACAGCTCATAAGATTTTCATTGTTTTTTGAGTGTAATAATTTAGGTCAGAAAGTATAAGTTGTGATGGACAATAACAACAGATAAAAGCAAGATATTTCAGTCTTAATGATGAGGTCTACTGTATGTCTCCCCTTTTAAAACTTAAACTGAATATTTACTGAGATCAACAATAACAAGCTCATTTCCCAAAACACTGTTCCCCACACTGTGTCTCTAAATATCTCGACTCTCTGCAGGTACACGTGACGTAAGTCCATTTTCAGAAGATAACGTGTGATGCACAAAATTTTTTCATCACACATAAAACAGAATCTAAAAACTTTCAATACTGAACTTCAATCATTCATCATTCACAGGAAATAATTGATGAATGACTGTCCCACTAACCTCTTCCAAACTGACATCTTATACTATATTTTATATATATTTAGCCTTTACTGTAACAGAATTCTATGAACTCTGCACACTTTACTGAAAAGATTTCGGCTCAAAGTTAGTTAGCTTGTACGAATCTGCCTGGATTTGACAGTTTGGTTCGGCTAAAATTCTCCAGCTCCTCATCCTCTGATGAAACAGGTGAGACTCTGAGGTCTGAGGCTGCTGTTGTGGCCTCGTTTTGGCTCACAGTAAAATGGGAACCAGGCCTGTAATAGTCTGTGAGACATTAAATAGACCTACCATCACTGCATCTGTAGCGTTTCAGTGGTGTCATGTTTGATGATGGTTTCCTCATCAGCCTCGTGATCACTGACAAAACCTGCAAAACAACCAAACAAAAAAAGCTTTTTTAATGCTTATTTTTTGTCTTTCTGCTGATTCAGCTCATGAACATCCGCAGAGTTCATGACCACAACTGTGGTCAGAAGAAGAAATAAAGTTTTAGGATGAAAATGACTTCATAGCCCAACATCTGGATGACGGTGAAACCACCGTTTGGACCGCTAATGCTGCAGAGGCGAGGCAGGATGTCTTTGATCGTGCTGCGCGTACTGACGATGACTATGACCACGATGCTCGCATGGCAACGCTTAGAGAACGAGCCGCGCAGTTCGGTCCATCGATACCAGATGTTACAGACCATCACCCCTTTGATGAATCAGATAAAGAAGACCAATGGTCTCATTATGATGGTGATTGTTGTGGAGATTGTTGATGATCAAACAGGTCGTGGGAGAGGGAGGTCCCCTGCTTCAATGCAATACAGAGACATCCCTGAAAATACAGAGGAGGTCCCACAGGTGTCCAAGAGAACTCGCCACCAGGTATCCAGTTTAATGTGGGTTAATGTGGTCCTGCTCTAACCAGTGACGTCCAGCTCACCAAAGCAACGACACAAGCACAATGAATGATGAATTAGACCAGGCATGTCAAACTGATTCCATAAAGGGCCGTGTGGCTGCAGGTTTTCGTTCCAACCAAGGAGGAGCTCACCAGGCTGGAATCAATTAATCAGCTGATCTCAGTCTTCAGCTGATAACTAATGATCCCTTGATGTTGATTGGTTGGCCTGGTGGGCTGCAGCCACACGGCCCTTTGTGGAATCAGTTTGACGTGCCTGAATTAGACTTTGTGGTGCTGGTAGTCCGGAATAAAACTGAAGGTGTTTGGGTGCTTCACCACCATCTCTACGTGCCAGACAAGACAGACAACAATCCGTGCTTTCCCAAAAAGGCCATGATGACATGCTCGCGTGGAGATAACGGACTCCGTCGCAGTAAACACTTCCTTTTCCTCTGGATGTGAGTCTGACCTCTTCAAGACGACACGCGTTCAGCCGCTTCTGAAAGGACCCACAGAGGATCCGGCTGACGCACAAAACTTTCAGCCAGTTCTTAAAACGTCATTTATCTCCAAAATATTAGCGAGAGCAGATCTGACAATATTTTAATGTTCTCCAGAGTTCAAAACTTACTACCAACATGTTCATAATCATCCATCCATTATCTATACACCGCTGAATCCTTTGCAGGGTCACGGGGGGCTGGAGCCTATCCCAGCCGTCTCTCGGGCGAAGGCAGGGGACACCCTGGGCAGGTCGCCAGCCAACCACAGGGCTACACATATAGACAGACAACCATGCACACCACTCATTCACACCTACGGACAATTATCAATTAACCTCAGCATGTTTTTGGACTGTGGGAGGAAGCCGGAGAACCCGGTGAGATAAATTTTGAGATAAATTTCTTTTTTTCAAACACTTATAGTTTTTTGTTTTGGAAAAAATTCTGTATTTCAAAAGCTGTTGAGAAACAACAGAAAAGTGAATAAATAATGTCAGACTGGGCTCTCAGCTCACTGTGAGCAGTTAAAAAAAATAGGATTTTTTGTTAATGTACAAAAAGAGACTCAGAAAAGCTCTGCAGCCAAAACGTTTGGTTTTGATTGGATTTTTAGAAGCTATTCATAATGAAAACACGATAATTACTCCTGCTTCTCTGCATTTTCTTATTTTATATCTGCAATTCTTCAATAACAATATGAAAACTGCACAGCTGATTTTGCCTGTTTGTATTTCCTACAGGCCATAATGTTCAGTGGCTCGTCTCCTGTTTAACACATTTTTCTCTTTGGAGCTCGGCCACTTTGTTCATTTCAGACTCAGGGAAAATGTAGAATCACATTTCAGATCTCCCTGCGTTTATTGAAGCCACTGTCATATATTTTCCTGTTTTTTATTAGATATTTCCTCCACAGCCCTCCTGTACTGAGCTGAACAGTTCTGACCTGTCACCTGTCACCTGTCACTGCTGGCCTCATGAGGTCTGCTGGAGGGAAATAAATCACAGCATCGAAAAATCAAACTGAGACGTAATAAATATCTACAAAGTCATGGCCAAATACTTTCGTGATCTTTTGGATGTGATTGTTCTAATATTCTTGAACATATTTGTCGTTTGAAAAATGAAATTTATCGATAAATTAAAAAATCCATGGCCACACAGTCAAAGGTGTGCTCTCTGCAGAGCATCCAGTGTTCAGGATTAATGTGTAAGATACAACCTGTTCATCTCAGCAGGTGGCCTGTTGGTCTGTGTTCTGCAAAGCTGACTTTGATTAGCCTGGACCTCTATCTGCAGGTAGACTACAGGTAGCAGCCTTTTCCAGGCTTCTGATTGGCCAACATGGATTTAAGGTTCAGATTATAACGCAGAGTTTGTATAGAAGGGCTTTTTATGTATTTATTAATGCGAATGAAGGAGGAAAACAGCGTGATAAAAAAAAAAAAAAAACAAAACGTGTACGTGTGCAGCAGGTATCAGGTAACCACAGCAGATCAACCGAGCCACAGCATCTCTGTCAGATACACGTTCAGCAGCTGTTTGATCACTCTGGTCAGAAGAAATGATCTCATGCAGCACATCACAGATGAGGTGAAACGGGTCTCAGGTCTCATGACGTTTGCTGTCCTGCCGACTGCAGGTTCGACTCACCTGCGGCTCCAGGACCGGACTCGATGGCCTCACACGTCGCTGCCGGTCCGCTGCTGCCCTCTGGCTTCGGCTTCTCCTCTTCATGCAGTCCAGGTTTCATTTTCAGGTGGACGACAGAGCTGCAGACGTGTCCCTGTCCACAAGCAGCAAGTCAAACCGGTTTCAGCGCCAAACAATACCTCCCAGGTGTCCTCCCAGGTGTCCTCCCAGGTGTGTCGCGTCTGTGACGTCAGTGATGACGTCTTCCTGCACACTGTAGCGTACCATTTTTTATTTTATCTTGATGATCAAGTGAGGGACACACTCATTTACTATTCTTTCACCTCCACCATGTTGCTTTACACTGTTTATGCATTTTTTTTATCTCTCCTTTTAATAGAACATAATCTTCCACAGACAGCTAATTAGTACAATTAGAAAACAGGTTAGACTGAAACTGAGGTTTATTCTGTGCACTGAAATGATGAATCAACCGTTTCATCCTCACAGAGAGCCAGCGACACACACTGTGGAAGAAGAGACTCATCAAACGCCTCGATGAGTGGTGGTCAGCTGACACATCTCATCTGCGGGGTGGAGGGATGTCACACTGTGACTGAATGCTTGGTTTCCTTATTTTTGTGGTGAAGCCAGAAACGAATGTGGTCTGAAAGTAAAATAAAGGATCATGTTGGTGACTAATCTTGTAAATTTTTACTGCAGATTTTCATGGATTGTCTTCTTTAATTACTTTGTTCACTGCATTGGCAGTGAACAAAGTAATTAAGGACGGAGGAGACGAATTAAGGACGGAGGAGACGAAAAGCTGGACTGAAATGAACTGAGATTGAAACAGTCCAGAAAACATGTGAACATATAAGAAGAATACGAGGCGATAAAGATGACATAATGCTGTGCCTCGTTTGTGCAAAGTGTTTGTGTACCTGCTTCCCTGATGTCACTAATGTGTAATCTATTTAACAACTTATACGACTAATGCTTTACATGTTTACGACGTCCAAAGGTGCTGCAGAGGTGAATGATCAGGGCGGTTTGATAGAAACGGCTGCAGAGCATAAATTCACCAAATGAAAAGCACAGGGCGAACAGAGAGCAGCAGCAGCAGTTTTCCATGCAGGTGAGTACACATTTCTTTTATCACTGTATTGATAAGTGGTCCAACCTGCTGAATTACCTCATGTTTTACTTCTATCAACCTAAAGCAAATCTGTGAGTGAAGATGAAGTTTGAGGACATCCTGGAGGAAATCAACGGTTTTGGGCCTTTCCAAATCGCCATCATCATCCTGCTGTGCACCCCTCGAATAGTTCTGCCGTGTCACTTCCTGCTGAATAACTTCATCGCCTGGGTGCCCCCTCACCGCTGTGACGTCAGCGCGCTGGACGACGGAGGACTCTTTGGAAATCTCACTCAGCAGCAGAGACTGACCGTCAGTGTTCCTGCAGGGGAAGATGGGGAGCTGAGATCCTGCAAGATGTTTGCAGAGCCTCAGTTTCAGCTGCTGGCCAACAGCTCCAGCAGCGCTGACCTGCCTACGGTTCAGTGTCAGAGTGGATGGGTTTATGACAACTCCACCTTCACCTCCACCCTGGCTACAGAGGTACACCACCCGGCTCTCTGCTCGTCCTGCACACGCTTCTTCTTCTTCTTTTTTAACATAAATCCCTTTATCAAAAGCAGTTTTTAGGAAGGAATAAGTGAATGTTTTTGTGATTGCATTTACATTTTCCCAAAAAGACTTTTTGCTTTTGTGGTCTCGGTGAAATGAAGCCGATGCTGACTTCTATAAACCACAGCAGAGAGCTACCTGGACAGGTAATCTCACAGCCTCCTCTCTGCTCTTTCAGTGGGACTTCGTCTGTGACAGAAAAAGTCTGACAAACACCACAAGCACAATCTTCTTTTGTGGAGTGATGTTCGGGGCCATAGCGTTTGGATACCTCTGTGACAAGTACGTGCATCAAAAGTTTAAGTGCTCACATTTTGATGATGTTAATGTTTGAATCTGTCAATCATTGAAAAAGAAACTGAGAGGCGTCGAATCTCTGATGGCTGAAACTGAAAACACTGAGAGTTTCTTATAAATTTATCATTTCTGTGGAAACTGTCACAAATGTTCATCTTCATGTTCATTTGACCGTCTTCAATGTACTTCTGAGGTCAGATCAATCAAATATCAAATATATGTCAGATTAAGCATGATCAGGGGTAAACTGATGTTTAAAGTGTAGACCACTCTTAGTTCAGATCAGAAAAAGGGAAACCAGAGGTGGTAATGTTTATAGAGGAGCTATTAGGACGTAAATCTCCTGTAGAGGTAGATATGGGTTGTCGCAAAGGAAAACATTCCTCAGTGGGACAATGCCCAGAGCTTGATCTGGTCTTTGAGATAGGAAAGGTAAAGGTGGGGTAAGACAAAACGCCATGCTATATATTGTGCTGTCTGTATGTTAAGGGCAGAGTTTTCTGATCTGACCCTGAACCCCCCTCAGGTGGCCGGTATCTGATCTGATACTGCTGTTAATAAAGTTCTCTTTGACTCAAGCTTGTATCAGCGGAGTCCTTCCTACATCATCATCACACCACTGCTCAGCAGGACCTGTCTGATAAACATCACTTCCCCTCCGTATTTCCAGGTATGGGAGGAAAAGCTCTCTTTTGGTCTCCTACATCCTGGCAATTGTGTTCGGCTTCTCCAGCGCGTTTGCAAACTCCTACGTCGTGTTTGCAGTGCTGAGATTTCTCACCGGCTTCGGACTGGCAGGGATCAGCATCATCTCAATGGTTCTCAGTAAGCTAACGAGTTCAACATGTTATTAAACGGTGATGATCTGTCAAGTGTTGTGCTCACCGCTTGTTCTCTTGCTCCTAATATGACCCCAAAAAAATCAGTTTTTGCAGGTTTGAGCTTTGTTTGCACATTTGTCTGGTCACTGTCCTCGCCCTGCAGGCATCGAGTGGGCCGACACAGGTCATCGCTCGTTTATCGCTGTGATCGGCAGCCTGGCCTGGTCTGCAGGCAACATGCTGCTGGCTGGGTTTGCCTTCCTGGTGAATGACTGGCGGCCTCTGATCATGACTGTTACAGCCCCGCTAGCATTCGCAGTTGTGAGCTGGTGGTAAGCGAAACACACGCAGTTTTGGAAGGTTTTTCTTTATGTCATTTCAGTTGTCTCCTCATTAGTCCACTCATTCTTAATTGTTAAAAATAATTGCAGGTGGATTCCTGAATCTGCCCGATGGCTGTTGGCCAATGGTAAAGTGAAAAGAGCCCAGATTTACCTCGACAAATGTGCGAAGTTCAACAAAAGACAAAAACTGTCCTCCAGATTAAAACTGGATGTAAGTTTGAGCTTGATGTGAAATGTGCAGATTTCTGATGTGATTTTATGATCTTTTAAATTATTCTGGTGTCATATGTGTCTGTCCTGAAATCTGGTGCAGTGTCCACCTGTCAGGTCTGAGGGTGAGCACTCTCTGCCACAGTGTCTTTTTTTATACTGCCACTAGAGGGCGACAGAGTCCTGAATTTTTAAATCCCAAAACCTCACCACTAAAAAAGACAGTTAATTATTATTACCCAGTACCCCCCAGTTAACCCAGTATAACGGCGCCATATTGACCCCACAGTGGGTACATTTTTAACCCAGTGTTTTTTAGTTTTTCTTGTGTGTGTGTCCCCGTATCACTTGAAGGATGGGTGTGCATTTATTATCTTAAAACAGCACCCAGTCGCTGCTGTGGTGGTTTCTCTTGTCCACACTGGCCCTGAAGACAAATGACTGCAGAGTAAATGATGGGGGACAGAATTCCCGAGCCCCAAATCACTTAAACTGAACTAAACTTTTACACGATTTTGTCCATCATGACTTACAATGAAATTGCTTTTAGAGGGAATCACTTAACGGCCATTTTGGACAGGATGAATCATCACAGCGACCAGTAACTCTGTCAGTGTTCATGGACATGAAAGACATGTTTGAAGCAGAAAAAGTGGGCCGATCCTCTAACATGACTCCGCTGCCTCCGTACAGACACTCTCCAACGTAGAAGTCGCGGAAAACCAGGACAAAAACTACACCTACCTTGATCTGATCAAGACCCCGAAAATGAGACGGTTAAGTCTGCTGACTGGGATTGTGTGGTGGGTGTCTCCTCCAAAAATACCTACAAAGATGTAAAAATAAATTAATGACCTGTGTTCATTCAGTGGGACCGCATTTGTATTATAAACAGGAACGTGAGTGAGCAGCGACCTGTTGTGTGCTCTGCAGGTATGGGGTGTCCTCGACGTATTATGGAATCAGCCTGAACATCAGCGGGTTCGGTTTGAACGTGTATCTCACGCACTTCATCTACGCTGCCATCGAAGTTCCCGCCAAGCTGATGATCTACGGCTTCCTCAACATCATCGGACGCAGGAAGTGCCAAGCTGGAACGCTGTTAATCACAGGAATCTGCATCGCCATAAACATCTTTGTTCCAGAAGGTTGTCATGCACAGAATTACAAAGTCATTGCAGGCAGTTGGTGTCATGTTGCATCACAAGTCTTTAACGCCTCCCATTTGTATTTTGTAACTTACTATGAATTAGCATCTTTTTCTTTTAAGCTAACTGACTGTTTTCCACATTTATCTTTTGCACGTTGCACATACTTCACTTGTCATTTGCAGCTCTGTGGCATGTGCGTGCTGTTGTTGCCATTCTTGGAAAAGGCCTATCAGAGGCTTCCTTCACGACGGTCGCCCTCTACACAACGGAGCTTTACCCCACAGTCGTCAGGTGACATGCATGAAGCTGCTGCATTCAGAGGGCCTCGCTTGCCCTGCTGGACTTTTAGATGAAGTTAGAGGGTCAAATATGATCTGAGTATCAAAAACAGCTGAATGTAAGGCGTGATTTAATGATGGCGGCCGCTCATTACGAGCATTCATTTCCCTTCTGTCTCACCAGGCAAAACGGTGTGAGCTACACCAGCATCATAGGTCGTCTGGCCGTATCCATGGCTCCGCTCATCCTGCTGCTGGAGGACGTGTGGACTCCTCTTCCTCAGATCATCACAGGCTCCGTGGCCATCGCCTCTGGCCTCACGTCCCTGCTGCTTCCAGAGACCCTGAATGTGGGGCTGCCAGAGACCATTGAAGATGTTGAAAAGCCAAGGTCGGTAAATGAATCCATGAACATGTGTGAATCTGTCTTTTGTTCCGCTTCAGAGGGGTCCGGTGGTGCTGATGAGAATGACTGACACACCCCAAAGTCATCTCAGCATTTAAACTGGATATGACTAAATAGCTGATGGACAAAATAACGTGAACACCTGTGCAGTTCATGTTTTGGAAGCTTTTATGTTAAATGTTTAGTGTGACTGAGAGATGTTGATTCAGCTCATATTTAAAGGCCACATGTTTGAAGCTGGACTGCAGCAGATTTCAAACTGTACCTTCATTGTTTTGTTTCATCCCAGAAGAAACGACGTCTCCTCTCACTCCGCCGAGTCTTCGGGTTTCGTCCTGGAATCAAAGAGGACAACAGACACTCAGCAGTGAGGAGACAAGTCAAACAAGGACTCCTGCTCATACACATCATACAAAACAGTACAATAAAGGTCAGCAGTGGAAGTGAGCAGCACATCTTCTCTCCTCTACTATTTAAAAAAAAAAAGCTTTTCGTGTTTGTGAGGTTTGTAAAGATCAACAGGTCTACAGTCGGCTTTTATTTCATCTAAATGATGACTGTGGTGTAATGATTGATTAGATTCTGGCAAATTTTACATCAAATGAACTAAAAACGTCAGCGGTAGTGTTACAGGCTGCTACGCCTTTCTGCTTTGAGTCTGTCATTAATTGCATGAGATGCTCCACAACGCGCTCCACATTTCACAGCACTGCAGCACTGAGTCACACTGAGAGTGCTGCCAGTCAGTCGGGTGTCAGCCAATATGTCCGTCTCTCTGGATGCTCACAAGCTTGCAGTCGCAAGGACTGTTACAAATTCACCAAATATCTGCTGCATCTGAAGTGACAAAGATTTATTCAGGACCGCAGAGTAACTGACAAAAAGACGGACAGGACAAAGAGCATCGAACATCAGTTTTCGTGCAATAAAATATTTGAGTATGTTCAACGAAGTGCATGTAGCAGGAGTATATACATACATATAATCATCTTTAATGACACAAGGTGACAACTTGTGCAAAAATAAGTAATCGTTCTGGACTTTGGGGACGTTTTTATGAGCCACATGTTCATGTAGGTGCTCATGAAGGTGACTCGTTCCCCCAGCAGAATCCTTGCTGCTGCTGTCTGTCCTGCTCAAAGTCTCGTCTCGACAGTCTCAGCCACAGTTTCCACGGTGGGTCTCGTGTCGTCTTTCCGACTCGGGTTGGGGCAGCAGGGCATCGCCTGCAGCACCTCTTTGAGCCCTTTGGTCATGAACATGTAGAGGAAGGGGTCCACCAGTGGGCTGAGGTAGAGCAGCATGTGAGACGCCAGCCCCAGATACGTCACTGTCTCCTTAAAGGACAGAGCCTTCAGGAGGACGCTGAGGATGAAGGGGGTGTAGAGGAGGGTGTAGTTGGCCCAGATCGCAGCAATCCCCCACACCGCCCTCCTCCTCTCTGGGGTCGAAGGGTTAGATCGGGAGCAGATCAGGGCCCTCCAGGAGTCCACAGCGAAAAAGAGGAGGAGGGGGAAAGGAACAAGCAGAGATATGGCGAAGCAGAGGTTGTACTGCAGCATGGCGAGGGCCAGGATGGCGAACGGGGCGGCCCACGCCACCAGTCCAACTACAGGAGACTGCCTGATGCTTCTGCTGCAGCCAACACACTGCGGGTAGGCCACCAGGAGATGGCGCTCCTGAGCTATGAACAGCATGAGGGTGACGTTGGAGATGACACCAAAATAGAAAATGAAGTCGGTGGTGTTGGAAGAGAAGGCGGTCCCACTGTCCGTGTCCTGGTCTATGCGGGGACGACCAAAGAAACTGATAATGTCGGAGACCAGCAGGAACATGACATACATGGGGATTTTGTTCTCACCTGGACAGAGAACACAGGAACAAATGATCAGAACTCACACTTCATCGTACTGATCTTATCTTTTGTACGCTGGTTTTAAAAATGTCAAATGTTCTGCTGCTGATATTTACTACGACTACTGCCAGTACTACTGCATGCATTACTGCTACCAATCCTGTTACCTGCTACCAATTACTGCTGATAGAACATTTGATGCTGATACAATTAGTAGTGCTGATACTGGTCTTAATATAGCTACTCCTGATAGGCTGCTACTGATGCTGCGACTGGATGCAGTACTGATGCTAACGATGATGCCTCTGGTACCCTCACTGCCTTTTTCTGTGTTTGTTTGTTTGTCTGTTCTGAGTCTGTCGTGGTAAAGCTGCTTATGACTGTTGAAGCTGAAGGTGTTTGGAGCTAAACGCAGTTTTACTTGAACACATACAGTGTTTTTGAAAGGATTATTTGTACCATTAAGTGTACCAAGTGTCAAAGTCATATTACAAGAAACTATGCAGAGCTATCAAGCCAAGTCTAACTGGAACTGGAGTTGTGCTTCGAGATGCACCTGAGCTAAACTAGCCCAGATCGAGTGAAGCCCCCCCAACACTCCTTCATCCCACTGTAGTTGATTTTCACATGTGTGTGGGAGTAAATAGTTAAATGAGTACAGACCTTTGGACAGTTTCTTTAGCGTGTAAATAGCGAGTGCGATGGCGGGCAGCCCGATGCTGAACGTCAGCCAGCTGATGACTTTGACTACCTGGACGGCGCTGGGCGAGGTGGCGTTGCCGGTGAGGTTGCCAGTGACGTTAATGAGGACGGCTGTTGTCACTGTGTTGCTGTCAGCCATAAGAGGCCACACGGAGGCTATTTATGTGCTCAGCTGTTCAGATTAGCTTTGGGATCCTCGGTGGAGGTTGTGGATGCAGCAGGTTGTAATGAAGACCGCCTCAGTCTAGTTTCAGTCAAAACAAAGGCGATTCGTAAGAACAAAATAAGAACTTAACAGTTGTTTCTCTTAATTGTCGACCTTTTAACAACGACTCCAATAACTACAGATGTGTAGTTTCACTTCAAACTGAGTATAAAGCCTCAGACCTGAATCTGACACCCTGGACTGTCGTCACTGTTTTTTGTTGTTGTTGTTTTTCAGTTTGGTACAATGATTTTTTTATTATTATTTACAACACGATATCAAAAAAAGTGCTGACTCACATAAGAAAAACAATTATGTTTAATGATGTACATGATCGGGATAAATAAATGCTTTATCCTAATTTTTGTTGGGAATCTCAAAACCCAGATTTTTGCTATCAGGCATCAAAATACGGCTGAATAAACTACTTCTGGTGGGGCTGGTGGAGGAGGAAGCACAGACGTGCTGTGCTTAGAGTTACTTTTGGCTGTGGAACATGCTGAATATTTCTGCAGGGCCTGTTTGAGTTTTTGTATTTTTACTCTGAAAATGCAGGGGTTTGGTTTGAGCATCACTTTAAAGCTGCAGTAATTAGTTTTGGCCACTAGGGGCAGCATGAAAAAACACACACAGTCTGCCATGTTGTCACTTTCCAGTTATTGTGGGGAGCAATTATCAAACACCTGACTAATGTAGGTCTAATATTCCCTCTCCCTTTAGCTCTGGTTTGGTCTCCTCCACCTCTTAAGGAAAACATCTATCTTTAGCTGCTGTTGATGCTGATGTTTATATGAAAAATGCTGATTAATGTAGGTTAAATATCAACACAACAGAGTTTTAAAAAGCCAATTTGTCCATCATTGTCTCTATCATAAATTAAATATTCAGAAACTAAAAATCCAGCAGAAATAGCTCAGGTTCTGTGGTCTGTTCTGATCAAAAGCCCCATTTCTTTTTAGCCCCTCGCAATTGCCCTGTAACACATTCATCATTTTGATTATCTTACCTGCGATAAACGCTGAGTCAGCTTTCATCCATCAAAACCCCTCAGCTGTCATTCCAACTTGTTTTTACAGACTCAACCGCTGAAAAACCTTAACAAGGTTTGAGATTAACGGCGAAACCTGTTCAAATATCTCAGTTCCCATGCACAGAGGTGGACCTGTTTGAGTCCAGGTTGGTGTGTGTTTGCATCAGGTCTTCTGGAAACCATTTATTGCTGAGCCTCCTTATCTCCACAGAGCTCAGCTGGCTGCTTTGAATGAGGCCTGGATCTGCTGAATATTCTCCGCTGGTTTACATCAATCATGCTGTGAGTTCCTGGTAATGCTGGAAGTGAAAATTTGCATGAAAGACTGGTGTCAGTATACAGCAACAGCCGTTATCTTAATTCCTGCATGTTTTGTGGCTCTGCACAAAAGGGGCACTCCACCCACTTTACACATGCAAATCAGTTTAGTTGTCATAAGTTTTTTTGAAGTTACATGTTGAAGGTGTGGGCTTTAAGAGACATTCAGTCTCCATTGATTATGTGTTTTATAATGTGTGTTACAATAACAAGTATGACATGTTTCTGTGTGCACGTGAAACAAAGCGGTAAAGATGGTTGAATAGTCTTCAGTTTTTTTTTTTTACCTTGTTTAATACACTGAAACTCAGTATTTTAACCATTAAATGTTCCTTGTGGACTAGTAGGTCTAATGAACTAGAAGTGTTACGGAGCAATTCTTTAACAAATTAGTCCCAGTGTCATACATATTCCTGCTGGTGGTTTCATGCCATTCTGGTTGTCGACAGTTGGTGTTAGCATGCAAAGACAGGTAGTGATGCACCACCACAGGCAGTGAGGAAGAAAACTGCAAGCTAGCAAACATTAATGTAAACAATTCACAATTATATTATCATGAAGGGTATTATTGTTATTTAGATAGATAGATAGATAGATAGATAGACAGACAGACAGACAGACAGACTTTATTCATCCCAAGCTGGGAAATTGCAGTATTAAGTAAATTTTTGTTGTTTTCTCTTGTCTGAATCAGTTCATTGAGCATTTTCTCCTCGGTTCAGTTTCTTTTCACACAGATCATCACTACAAACCACGTGAGGACGTTCACTCTGCTTATTGGTCAGATGTGTCTGGGGCGGGAGCACGAGACTAAATACAGGAAGAAGGTCCCGTGTTGTAGTGCATATTCTATATGAGGAACGCTTCTGTGCGACTTAACCTGGAGCAACAGCACAGCTGACATTTGCTCATAACTGTGGTCAACATCTGGGCAAAATACCAGATAACACAATGCCAGCAGAATGCTGAACGCACTCAGAGGAAACAAACACTGTACTGCTTCACACTTTGCAAGAAGACACGCTGCCTTCAGCAGAACAAGGCTGCTACTACTAGCAACTGCTTGTGTGCTCTGCTGCATCCCATAATGCAAAGTACACCTGGCTACAGGAGCCAATTAGCTCAAACTTAAAGCATTTGTTAGCCCTTGACAATACACATAAATCATATTGGTGAGAAACATCAAATGTAAACAGATGTTTAGTTTGTTCATGAGAAAGCTCCACAGAGCATCTTCACGCTGAAGAGTCTGACTGCACCGTCGCTGCAGCACGTGAAACGGAAACAAGCAGGATGGAAAGCAGTTTGGAAACATTTCAAACTGTCTGTGCTGCTGAGATGCTGGGCTGTAATCTGAAGCTCTTTGTAATCTGAAGAATGTGATAGTGAATGAGTGTGGTGACCCTCTGGTTAAGCACTGGAGGTGTCGGCTGGAGTGTTTGACAACTGAATCACTGAACGCCGGTTTCTGTGGCGGCTCAGTTACTGAATAACACAGACGAAGCCGCAGTCGCCCAACAGGTTGAATTTATCAGCCAAAGACAATAAATAAGCAGCTGTTAGTCTTGTTGACAGCGTCGCTCTGACACATGAACGTTTCACGGACACTGACACGCATGGAGCGTCCTCTCAACAATGGAAGGAAAAATACTTCACATGTCAGACTAAATGCAGCAGAGGTGCTCAGCTACATTTATCCAAGAGCCATAATTCTTCTACGCAGACACTGTGTGACTTTCAAATAAAAATAATACATTTATCTAGGCCTAACAACTAGATACTGAACTGGAAAGAGCTCTC
This sequence comes from Chelmon rostratus, assembly GCF_017976325.1. Classification (NCBI taxonomy): domain Eukaryota; kingdom Metazoa; phylum Chordata; class Actinopteri; order Chaetodontiformes; family Chaetodontidae; genus Chelmon; species Chelmon rostratus. The sequence continues at coordinate 25,235,127 of NC_055668.1, forward strand.
AGACCTTCATAAAGGAGGCCGTCAGAGCTCAATGCAAAACCCACAGTTCAGCCACCAATGAACGAGTCTGTATCTCAACCAGAAACTCCTCCTCAGGATCCAGGAAGCAAACAAAAATACTCAGTTTGAGACTCAACACAACAGTTGGCCGATGAAAATAAACCCAAGCGATGCCTCTTGTGTCTAACTGACAAGTTTCTGGGTTACCTCCTGTAGTCCGGCCAGCGTGCCGGGGCAGCGGGGTTGGTAAGCTGACCGATGATCACTCGCAGGACGGACCGGACAGTAGCTGCTGATGTGGCCCACAGACCTCCAGCTGACGATCACTGATATACAGTATCTGCAAATACACAACCAGTAATTCATCATTATGAATGACGATTAGGATCACATGGAAAATAAAAAACTTTCTCAGTCATGAGATTAGAGGCAAATTTTTAGAAAATGTGAGTTATAATGCTGAAATTTAAGAAATCTGATTTTACCTTGAAAATGTAGGTTTATAACTTTTTTCTCAGTTTTATTAAAACGTCAGTTCACCTACAACTAGGATTTGTAGCTGATATTGCAATCACCTCTTATGTATACAACTATCAGCACGGCTGGATAACACCAGAGGAGGTGAACTGGAGTCTGCAGATCCCAGATCTGTATGGCTTGTTCGACATTAAACATCTCAATCATGCTGATTTTTCTCTGCTTTGATGGAACAGCTTTTACCTTTAATTATTTAACTGTAGCAGCTGAGTGCAGAGTCAGTGTAGCTTCATTCCTCAGTCATGTGACCTGCCCCCCCCCCCCCCCCCCCCCCCCCCCCCCGAGGACACACCAAACATTGAGAATAAACATTGAATCTGAAGTCATGTCTCCCCTAAAATATTAAGTTCCAGAGGTTTTTTGGACTTTCAGCGGCACTAAATGATAATAGAAATATTACAGGAATACTACAGGCAGCAGAGTGTCTTTATGATCCTCTTCTCTTCTTCTGTGACTATATGATGCTACTTGATCATGAAGGTGACGCCACTCTATAGAGCACAAAGCTACAATAGAACAGAGTATTTATAGTATCTAGTTTGGAGAAGATTATGAATCCAAAATGAAACTGACACAGAAAAAGGCGCAATTGCAAATCCATCAGCTGCTTCAGCACCACGAACAGCTCCATGGATTTATCAATACACAGCACAGCTGGTCTGCTGATGTTTCCGAGCCGCGGCCGGGGACATAAATTATAACTGACACAAACCTCGGTTAGATAAAGGATCAATGAGTCAGGCAGACTAAACGAACACATTCAACTCAACAACCCCCCTCTCTCTCTGTGCTATGAGGGGATGGAGAGGGGGGAAGGCAGGTGAACAAACGGGATGCATTTTGGTTGATTTTAGACCTCTTGACTTTGTTATTTTTAGTTGTTGAAATGCTCAGAAAAATGGCAACAGTTTCTTTTTTCATGCGGCCCCAGTCCTCTTTCTGTCTGCGTATTCAGTTACTTTTAATTATTGGTAGAGGAGGTCTTAAATGAGACCGGGAAGGGGAAACATTACGGACTAGATACCAGCTGGTCTGGATGGGAAGTTGCTGAGAAAGACACGGTCTGAACTTCAACTTTTAAATCCTCATTTTAGGCCAAATATCTGTAAACATTTCAGCATCAGACTGGTGGGAAAGCTCCATGAAATCACATTTATACCATCATGAGACGAAACACATCATTATACATGATGGAGGGTGAATGCAGATATGGAGAAACTTCTACTTCTGGCCAGTCAATTTTTTCAATTTCAATAAGCTTTATTGGCATGACTGTAGATCAACAATATTGCCAAAGCCATTACAAATATAAAGTACACCAACAAAAGTAACCGAGCAAAAACATATACACAACAGATAATTCACACAAAATTAGATTAGCTAGATTAGATATATAAACATAAATTTAGATGTGTACATTAAGTAGATAATTAACAATAATAACTTTAAAAATATATAATGAAAATAATGAATTTATATGAATGTGTCACAGAACGATTTTTATGCAACACATGAATTAAAAAAGAAAGAAAGTAACAAAACAAACAAAAAAAGATTGTAAGTATAGACAGGTGTGTCAGGTGTGTCAGGTGTTGTGATGGTCGTCTCTCAGGCTGGGACACAGTTTGACATATTTAGCTGCTGCTAAGCTGCTGACTCTGTTCTCTCCGAGGATGTGCTGCATTTTAATTTGATCAGGCAGAGAATCAAAGTCAGTGACTGAAACTTTGATTTTTGAGAGGAACTCTGCTCTCGCGTATTCATACTTGCTGCAGTGCAGCAGGAAGTGTGTCTCTGTCTCCACCTGTCTGTGTGGACAGAGCTGACACAACACAGTCTGTACTTTGATGAACAGAAGATTAGATCTTTACTCAAATAAGTAAATTTATGACATTTTTGTCAAGTCTGATGTAGAGAAGAACAGAGCAGGCACAGCATGTAGTCACAGTCATACAAAGAGCTGAACATACATTCGCTCAGCTTTACACAGTATGTCCCGCGTCACACAGAGGCATAACTCATCAGGCGCCTTCCATTATCAGGAGGGTCGGGGACATCGACGGGGGCGACATTTTAAAGCTACCTCCAGAGTCTGCTCACATAAGAATGGCAAGTGTGCAGAACAGTGAGGCCCTCTCAGACCGGCCAATCACGTGACCGCACAAATCATCAGCGGCTGTTATTCCCGCCGCCCATTCAGGCCCCCTGACACGTAAAACGCATCAAAGCTTCGTCCTTCTGCTTCATACTTCACTTGTTGAGCTGGGAGGGAACTTAAAAATACGTTGAGCCCCCCCTCGGCTCCTTTCAGCTTATCTTTACTGACGATCTGTTCGGGTCTTGCCGCAGCTGACCTGTGACCAGCTGGACGCTCTGAGTTAATGCGAACGGGTCTATTGTTTCTGTGAAAAGGCCCTGCATGTTGCTTTGCATCATGGGAAACACAGCATGATGTTGCTGGTGTTGATGCTTGAATAACCTGCAGATTCCTGCAACATGTTTATGCTTATCTTCATATTCTGACATTAGCCAATATGTTTTTTTAATATTAGCAGCCTGTTTTTATTCTACTGAAAACCAACAATCACCAATAACCCCACTTCTCACAAGGATGTGGCCGCCTTTTGTTTTTACGGTCTGCAGTGCTATTGACAGAGTATATTTATGTGCAGTAGGAGTGGGAGCCCTCTCGCTCACCTTCCCCGGCTCGGCGAGTCAGAGACCACATCAGCTCCTCCACACTGTGACAAAAATAAAAGGCCTCGTACGTTATACTGCAAACCAGCGCAGCAGCCTGCTGCCAGCAAACAACAGGCGTGTTTCTGCTCGTATGAGAGGTGGGAGAAAGTTAGCATCACAGAACAGAGCATGTGACTAATGTTTGTAACATGTAGGTCATAACCACGACCACAGAAACAATAATCTCATGTTACTACAAGCTGTTAAATACGGTCCATGACTGCTTTCTTAAATGCATAAAATAGTAATTACTAATCAATGTTTGTTGTCAATTATTGGATTTTTTTACCCACATATTGGCTTTGGTTTGTGCATATATATTTTCTTCTTCTTATATAACCTTGGTGCTTCTTTCTTTAAATAAATATGAGTCCTCTCATGGCAGCCCTGTCACGGTTTTACCGCCTTGATAAGAACAACAATAATAATAATAAATAAATGCCATTAAACAAATATGCAAGGCTTTCATCCTAAGCTCTCACTTACATGTCATTAGTGGTCGGAGTTTGCTCAGTTGACCTCATGTGGCCAGTTTGGTCACTTGATAACAGGTGGTCGTATGTAGGGAGGGAGATCGTATTGCAGCACTAACCTCGGTGTGGAATACTTTGCATTTACTCTGACTGCTTCATGATAAAATACCCTCCAAAATGTAACGCTGTACTACATTTTGCATACTTCCCTTGAGTCCCTCATGCCCGTCAGGGCAATTTGAACCCAGCGCAGGAATGGCGGACCCCGCCACTAGAAATGAACTATGGAAGAGTAATAACAAACGGAATATACAGTAAATACATTAAATGTTTATTTCTGGGGAAAAGCCAACCATACAGGCCTCATATATAGAAAACACGTTTGATTGCATGAAAATCTTTAAATGCGCATTTCTCAAATATTTTTATTGTCGATCTAAACACACACATGTGAATAAAAAAATACATATACGTAAGAATATTCTGGCGTATGGATGTGTGTCACCTTGAGCTGGCTGCTGCGCGTTATGTGCAGTTCCACGCGCCTCCGCTGAGCTCCGGAGCATTTCCTCCATGACTCCTCATGCAGCAGCAGGGAGGATAGCTATGCTTCATCATCCAGACAGCCCGGCACACGCTCGGTCCTTCAGTCGGAAACCTGCACCTCCATCATGGCTCTCAACGTCCCCGGAGTGGCCGTTATGATGCTCTTCTACCTGCTGGTCCTCGGGATCGGCATCTGGGCTTCAGTCAAGTCCAAAAGGGAAGCCAAGAAGGGCCAGGGGGATAAAACGGAGATGGCGCTGCTGGGCAACCGGGGCATCAACCTGGTGGTCGGCATCTTCACCATGACAGGCGAGTACCGGCGGGGAGGAGGCGGGCGGCGACATGGACGCGTCTCTGGTTAACGGTCTGGTGTTGCTGGAGGCCTGTTGTGCTACAGAGGTTTCAGCAGTTTGTCCGTCTGATGTAACGTGATTTCTGCTGTGGATCACAGAATAAAATGTGCGCTCACCTCCGACGCAGTTTCACCGTTTTTACAGCAGCCACATTGAACGCGTCCTAACGTGCCAAATTTTAAGGAATTATTTAAATATATATTTTCAATCGGCCAAAAATAACTTGCGGTGAAACAGCAGAAACAAAATGTCTCTGAGCTTTTAAATCATTCGACTTTTATTTATTTATTTATTTATTCGTGCATGGGGACAAAAACCAATAGAAACGGAGAGAATAAGAGTTTAATCTCTCCTCTCCAGCCAGACCAGCCCATCAGAATAAACAAATACAGCAGGGGATATTTATCCTGAATATGTCCACGTCTTTCATGTGTTAGAATAATAACTTTCAGTCCTGATCACTTGTTTCAGCTCAGAAACAACTTTCATGACCTCGATACTTCAGAGGAGCTGGTCGTTAAATTTACAGTAAAATTCAGTTTAATTTCAATTAATTTCAATTTTAACCTTCCTGCTACTGTCCTCTGCTGTGTGTGTGTGTGTGTGTGTGTGTGTGTGTGATACAGCCACATGGGTTGGAGGTGGATTCATTGTGGGCACAGCAGAGGCAGTGTACAACCCCTCCATGGGACTGATCTGGGCCGTCATGCCAATCGCAGCAACCATGTGCTTCATCATTGGTGAGAATTCCTTTCAGTGCTGTTCCAGGAACAGGTGTCACACAGGGATTGTGTGAATTAAAGAAAAACTGTAGAGGAGAGAGCCTGTAGTGCTCATTAAACACCACAGCGGAAAATGGACAGAGAGTTTGTGCTGAGGGTCGAACGTCTGTATCAGGAAAACTACAGCATCTGTGGTTAAATAATGAAAATGAGTCAAAACAACAAACAACACAGTGCTCACTGAGTATTCTACAGCCTGTCACTGATGATTACAGTCTCCAGTCAGTCAGTACAGTCCTTGAAATAAAAAAGTCTGAAATGTGACAGGAAACAGAACAGTAACAAGTTTAAATGATACATACTAATCTAACATGAGGACGCCGGTAAAGAGTGTGATAACAGAAAGAAAGTAGCCTTGATGGTGCTGTAGCCTCCTGGGAAACATGGGAAATCGCTTACTAAAGCAGAAACAGACCAGGCAGGTTTAGAGAAATTCCCCAAACTGTGATTAACCTCTGCGAGGCATCACAGAGGAGTGGCGAGTGAACCATGAGGATGGATTTTTTTTTTCTTGAATATGAAAACAAATCATGTTTTGCGACGGACAGAAACACGGATTGTGGTAACCTGAACGTCTCCTACGTGTGCAGATTAACAGAGAAAAACAACATTCCACCTCCACGTGCAAATCACATGAGGAAAGAAAGCTTTATCCTCTTAACCCTGATGAATGTACACGGACATGAATGTGGCTGCACATCACACACTGACAGTCTGGTTTTACTGTGTATTCAGCATGTTTAACTGATTGTCAGGGTGTTTTTATGTGTTTTATTGTGGAGTTTTTGTGCTTTATGAACTATGACACTGACATTAAGAGAAAAAGAGCAGATGCACTATTGCACAAATCAAATCCGGCATATTTACTGAGTGTGTTTATCATCTGAGCTGTCATACCATCCAAATCCACCAAACCAGATGCATCAGGAGTTTCCTTTTTCCTGTTTCCTGTGGAAAATGCTAAACATTTTGCCTTTTTTTTTTTTTAACTTTAAAGCTGCTAAATTACAAAAATTTAGCTGGATAGTAGGAATGTTTAGACTTCAGCTGGTTTTCTAAATATCTGGTCAAACTAATTAATGCAAAATCTGAACCTTTTTATTTCTCTCTTCCATCCTCGAGGCGGCCTGTTCTTCGCCGAGCCCATGAGAAACAATAAGTACGTGACCATGATGGATCCTTTCCAGATCAAATACGGAAAAGTACCGACGGCCGCTCTTTCTCTGGCTTCACTCGTATCGGAGATTATGTGGGTGACGGGAACACTCATAGGATTAGGTAAGAATGCTTGTGTGTGTGGGAGGGATGCATTCGATACTCGTCTGCCGACCCTGGCAGCGCGGCAGCTGCTGATCGCAGCTCTTCGCTGAGGTGACGAGTGAAACACAAGCTTCCGTCTAATTGTACAGTTGGCCTGAAATAACTCCGGCAAGGAAACAAGACCGTAAATCACACCAGTAATGGAGGGATGTTTGTGAGGCAGTGATGTGGGGGTAAATAAACAAACTACGTTGTAAAGATCAAGTCCCGATGTAAAGAAAAAGCCGCTGAATTCTAGATTTGATCTCTAAATTCACTTTCCTGCAACAAATCAAGCCTGACAGGTAAATCTTAAGTCCAGTGTACAGGTGCTCGGGCTTTGACCTTTGCACTACATTTGGCTATAATGCTGAAAATGTGCAATATTACAGCATGTTGTGCTGTTTCCAATAGTCCAGGCTGATATTAGCTTAGCATAAATATATTCATATGAGTGTTCACGTTGGCAGAAGAAGAAATTCCAGTTCAAACAATGTCCCGAGAAGGTTTTAGGTTTTCAAACGTTTAAACTCTTTTTTGTTTATATAACGAATCATATTTGCTGATTTATTGATATCACATATTCAAAGCTCCCAGACATCAAGATCTGCCTCATTAATCCAGTCGTGTTAGTGGCTGGTTAAGGTGAACTGATCAGGGATGACCCATTTAAAGCCCTTCGGGTGTATATCCGAGGAAATTCAGCCAGCCAAAGTCTCGCCCATCCCAGCTCCAGAATTCTGGTGTATTTTAGTCCAACTGTCCAAAGAAGAAAGCAGCTTTCAAGGGTTATTCATGGGTTGAGTTTCTCTCAGCATCAATACACTCATCAATACCTTAGATAGCCTTGATTACAAGCTTATATCTCACTTTAAGGTTAAAAATAGGTTTAGGTGGCACGATAAGGGCAGCTAAACACCGAGAGCTTTGGTGTTTCAGTCCTAATAACACGGCCGTGATGAAGACCCTAATGTGAACGCATTAAACAGGTGTAACCATGAGTGTGATCCTGGATTTGTCGTACACTGTGAGCATCTGGATTTCTGCTGCCGTGGCCATCACCTACACCCTGCTGGGAGGCCTCTACTCTGTGGCCTACACAGATATCATACAGCTCATCCTCATCTTCCTCAGCCTGGTGAGTCATTGCTTTTATATTCCCTCTCATGTCTGTGTGTTAAAGGATAACTTTCGTTTTTTACAACCTGGACTTTATTTCTAGCATTAAATACGACCATTTACTCACCCAGACAACTTTGGTGGCATTTGGAGTCGTTTTGAAGAAATTAGCCCCAGAGGAGCGGCGCGTATATCCGTATAATGTGAGTACTCGGGGCATCCATGCGCAGCCTCTATAAACGCATAATCGGCGAAACTTGTTCATATTCCAATATTTAGTTATGATATGCTGGTGCTATTCCCCTCTGAGCTGGCAGTCGGCTAGTTTAGCTGTAGTTTGGCACAGCTATGGTTCGTTATTGCGTATTCGTAGCCGACCGCCGCAGAGTCAGCCGTGTTGTGGCTGGCTGCTCGCAGCGCGTGGCGTTCGGTAATGACATCATCCACGTCAGAGGTAGTTGTCTAGAGACGCCGGATGTTGATAACATGCCACCACGGGCTCAGAGGGGAATAGCACCATGGATGCATAGCATGGATGCCCCGATTACTCGCATTGTACGGATATACGCGCCGCTCCTCTGGGGCTAATTTCTTCAAAACGACTCCAAATGCCACCAAAGTTGTCTGGGTGAGTAAATGAGCGTATTTAATGCTAGAAATAAGGTCCGGGTTGTAAAAAAACGAAAGTTATCCTTTAAGCAGAGAGCAACGGCCTGTAGATGCTTAGCCAAGCTTAGCATAAAGACTGGAGGCAGGTGGAAACAGCTAGCCTGGCTGTGTCCTGAAAAACAGGACCATGACCAGTAGGTTATGGTGGCTAATATGAGCAAACTTTAGCTAAATATTGCTGCATGAAGGGAAGTTAATAACTTAACTTAACCTTACATCGCATCATTTAAACGCACAGACGTGAGCGTGGTGCTGATCTTCACATCTCCCCCCAGGAAAGAAAGCAAATAGCATATTTCCTAAAATGATTTACCATCCTCTTGAAGATCTATGGAAGTAGCTTTAGCCGTTTAGGCTACATTTTCTGCTGTTACAAGCAGCTTTGAATGAAGGTTTAAAGTAAGAGTAAAGCTCTCTGTTGTTTAGCCATCGCGTGCCCTGACGATGGTCCAGGACCGGTCTTAGATGGCTCGACGGTGGCTGTCCAGTCCAAACACGTGTCAGTCAGGTGAACTGGAAACCGAGTGTGTTCCTCGATCCGTGTTCATGCAGAAGAAGACAGCCCGTTCAGAGACCCCTCCTCTTGCATAATGCTTGGATAGATTCCAAGAGGAAGGGCTGTCAGTGTGCTTAACGTCACTGCTTTTTCTCAGTGGCTGTGCGTCCCCTTCGCCCTAATGAACCCCGCCGTGTTGGACATCACCGAGACAGCCTACAACTACACCTTCCAGTCTCCGTGGGTCGGCACCCTGGAGGCAGACCGAGCCTGGAGGTGGATCGACAACTTTCTACTTCTGGTAAGACTGGAACGGTCCTCATGAAGGATTCGACCCGTGTTTAGAGTCGCTGAGGAGTCGTCGGCCTCGCTGTTTTATTAAATCACGGACAGCGTGTTTCAGGTTTGGACTGGAGAGGATCCAAACATGAGGCTGGGGTCTTTGCTTTGTTTTCAATAGTCTGTGATCTGTCTTGTGCAATGAAGTGGACGGCACTGCCTGTGTTACGCAAACACTCTCCTCAGGTTTCATCTTTGCATCTGCAGCTGCAGGAATGATGCATTTGCTGAATGAGACTGTAAAGCCGGCTAAAGTTTTCTATAACTGCTATAACTAACTCACAGCTGAGGCCAGCAGTTTATCACGACACTGTAAAGAGGTCGAGCTAAGTCTTTTAATGAGCTCGGGTGGAGGAGACTGAAGGACTTCATCTCCATCAGAGGTGGAGGTTTGAGGTAAGGATGACTGAGCAGCTCCAGCTCCACCTCGTGCCTCTCGTGTTTTATTCAGGTCACGTTATAGGTCACAGAGCTAATTATTTGTTTTGCCAAAAGATTAAGTTTTCCTAAAACCAAAATCTCATTTGGCAGTTTTGAAGGTATTTCCAGAATCCTCAACAAATACTTTGTCTGCTGCACAGGGAAACTAAATTTTCACCCGTTTCCCAGTTGTGAAAACTTTAAGTTTGGCGATTGAGAAGCAAAACTCCTCGGCTGCTGTGACCCAGTACGGTCTGCTCTACCTCGCCTCTATGATTGTCCTCCCTCGTCTCTTGAAGGGTTTGGGGAACTTGGGTCTGCAGAACTTCCACCAGAGGACGCTGTCAGCCACCTCCTCAGCCACAGCCAAGATCACCTGCTTCGCTGCCGCCTTCATCGTTCCCACGTTAGGCATCCCTCCCATACTCCTCGGTGCTGTGGCTGCATCAACAGGTCGGTTCAGAGACGAAAACATCGCTTTTCATCTTAATTTTAGCCTCTTTTACACTTCACACTGGCTAAAAATATTCCATTAAAGGCTTTTTCTTTCATGCAGATGCTATTTTATGACGCTATTGTTATTTTAGGATTAAATAGAAAAGGATTAAATGAAATAGAAAATGAATGTCGCTCTTAGTGCTTTTGTTTTTGGTCTGTCGAGCTGTCAAAGTATGAAAAGTATTAAAAATAACTGAACCGCACTGAATCACATTAAACCTTGTGCAGTGCAGGATGTAAGATTTTAGGATTAATCTTTGCTGATTTAAAGGAAAGTTTAAAGAAATGCTGCTCACCTTCTTGCTCCTCAGACTGGAACCTGACTTCTTATGGCTCTCCGTCTCCGTCCGGACGTGGAGAGACGGGACTCGTCCTGCCCATCGTCCTGCAGCACCTCACCCCAACCTACATCTCCATCGTCGGCATCGGGGCGGTGGCCGCCGCCGTGATGTCATCCACTGACTCGGCCTTGCTGTCTGCAGCCTCCATCTTCACCTCCAACATCTATAGGAACATCCTGAGGACACAGGTGAGGAGGAGGAGCTGCATTCTGGAATATAAGTGTAAAAAAACGTTCTGATATTTGTTGGTTTTCTTCGCTCCAGGCGTCAGAGAAGGAGATCCAGTGGGTGATCCGGGTCTCAGTGGTGGTGGTGGGTCTGGCCGGCACCTCCCTCACCTTCCTGGACAACAGCGTCCTGATGATCTGGATGCTGCGATCCGACCTCACTTACACCCTCATGCTGCCGCAGCTCGTCTGCATCCTCTTCTTCAAGGTCTCCAACGGTTACGGGGCCGTTCTGGGCTGCGTGGTGGGCATGCTGCTGCGCGTGTTGTGCGGGGAGCCGCTGCTCGGGATACCACCCGTTCTCCGCTTCCCAGGATGCACTCTGGTGAATGGCGTTTACGTCCAACGCTCCCCAATCAGGACCATCTGCATGCTGTCTGCTTTGGTGTCCATCTTGTTGTTCTCCTACCTGGCAGCTCTGCTCTTCAGCAGAGGCCTGATTCCTGAGAAGTGGGATGTTTTTAACGTTAAAGCTGAATACTCGGCACAGACACAAGGTGGCGCCAAATCCGACACTAAGGACAGGAACTCCAAAGAACAAAGTGAGGACAATGAAGTGTGTGAGCCCATGCTAGAATCAACATGTTAAGTGAGAAATATTATTTGAATTACATTTTTATACATTTTTCATCAGTATGGAGTGGCTTAAGAACAAAGGTATGTACTGTGTAATGACATACTTTTAATAGTACAATATATTTTGAATTTTTGTATATTTTTGTATATTGTACGTCTACAGTGTATGAAAAAGCATCACATCTATGCTCTTTGTTGTTATTATAAGAGCTCAGCGTTTTCTCTGCAGTTTTTTGCAGCAGTGATACCTTCAAGCACTAACAGCTTATAGGACAATAGACCTCTGCAAACAAACACATGAATCACTCTGCACTCACCCTGAACAGCAACACAATGCTCACTATTGTCTCACATGTTTTTAAGCGACATCCTGCAGGTTAGCCGTAGCTCCAAAGCGCTGCCGTCGATCGAATGCTAGTTTCTTGTTAATTTATGTAGTGCTTTTCTTCTCTTACCGACCACTCAAAGCACACCAGCGTACGAATTGGATGAATGCAAGTCACCGTTCGTACGCTGGTGGCAGAGGTTACCATGGAAGGTGCCCTCATCGGGAGCAATAACCAGTCACGCACATCACAAGGACACTTTGACGTGTAGGGGCCATAGATCGACCACTCTACCTCCTGAGTCATAGCTGCCCTCATGGAGATGAAGGAGGGCTGTTTGAGCCCTTTTTCAAAGCTTCCACATATTATTCACAACCCTTTAGATGCACAATATTTTGCAGGAAACCACTAGTGGAAACCTAGTGATATCTTCAGTCATATCTTCTTGAAGCTACGCATTGATTTTTTTGATGTGTGCTTACTGTATAAAATACAAAGAAATGTAAAATCAGACTTGTTAATGGCAACAACTCAGAAATAAAAGACTTGGACTGAGATCGGGAGCAAAAAAGCATTTTGTGCTGCTTCTCTGGGGCCGGGATGGGGTGGCAGCAGGCCAGCCACAACCTGGAGGGATGTCGAGCCGGACGAGATATGTCCTGCGTCTACCCCCGGGTCTCCTGCCAGTTAGACATACCAGATAAAACCTCCAAAGGAGGGCGCACAGGAGGCATCCTGATCACATGCCCGAACCACATCAGCTGGCTCCTTTCAACATGAAGGAGCAGCGGCCCTACTCCGACCTCCCTCTGCAGTCTGAGCTCCTTCATCCATCTCTAAGAGTGAGCCAAGCCACCCCGCGGAGGAAACTCAATCAGAAACAATTCAAAGACAAATATTAATAAGAGTCACTTAATACAGAGGCTCCACAGGACCCTGAGACCTGCGCCTGTGAGGCTCATTAGATAATCCACCCACTCTGTAAAGTAAAGTATTTTGAAAGCCGCATTGTCTTGAAATATTATTTCAGGCTGTGGTCAATGTGGTGTCTTTCACTTCACAAACAACACCCACAATGTGATACCGGCACATCTCTTATTGTTTTAAACACACTATGGCAAAGAGATGACTTTAAAGCGCCTTCTCGTGTAATCACTCTTTATAAACTCACAGTGCGAAGCATCGTCAGCCAAATGACTTCAGCATGAGAGGAAAATCCTGGTATTTATCAATCAGTATTTCAAAAAAGCCCAAGAACATCATCGGGATCAATGCCAAGACCGCAGATCAGGGAAGGAAGCAGGAGCCTCTCACATCTCGTGCTCCTCATCCCGATCAGTCCGCCTCCCCCAAATCTCTACACTGAAGATAATGAGGAAAATAGTGATCATGGATAAAAAAATATGAGAATAACAGTTCGGTTCACAAATACCACAATTTCCTTTTAAGTGCTTGGAAAAAGTTTTAGGCTTTAAAGATAGTAATTAATGCACTTGAAACGTGTGTTTGGATGTGTAGCCATACATGAATATTTGTGTCATATATACGACACACAAAAATAACCACCCTCTGCTTGATAATTCGACATGGGACTGTGTGGCATGCCGGGGCTGTGACTGACATCCGGACTGTCCTCTGATGTCTGCGTGGATCTAGGTCAAGTAACAATTTATCAGAGAGGTATTATACAAGGTGACATCTCGCTCCTGACTTGTCTCTGTGCCAGCAGCTCTGGTGGAACAAACATCCCACGGGACAGTGAGGACGCCGAAACTCAGACTGAGATAAAGGTCTTCTATAATAAGACCACACAAGCACGACGCTGCTCTGCCTGCTTCCTGTGTCCCCTGTTTGACTGCTGATGATGAAGCTGGTGATGACATTTAGAATGAGAGTTTATGTTTATACATATATGCATTTTAAAAAGAAAAAAAGTGGTATCAAAACTACTGAGTGCACAAATACTTAAGTCTGTGTATTATTGGTGTACAACCGTACACAACAATTTCTTTACAAACAGCTGTAAAATCTAAGCTTCTCTCATCCTGAGATCTGCTCTTGTATTTGTTCTGTGGATGTGAGGTGATTGTATAGAGAGATAAACTCAAAATACACTTGGAAGACGGAGGCAATTCAGCTTCTGCTATCAGTAAAATACATGGACATCATTAAAGCCGACTGTTGATGACTATGGGGCAAAATAAAAATAAGAAAGGAGACTTTATCACATTTTATCTACTTGAGGGGCACCTGAGACGGCACGTTTGTGGAGTGGTTGTGGTTTTGGACCAGACTGAAAATAAGATTTTAATGTAACTTGCTTGATGTGATCGATCACATTTCACTTTCCTCAGTGGCGTTGAAACAAGTTAAACTCACAGATACACACAGTGCAAGACTTGATGCCTGATGGTGCAGTGCCTCCTGCTGGTCGTCTGGTCGTATAACAGCACACCACACCTGGTTTAACGTGATAGACAGAAGGCACATTTATGCAGGGTGACCCACAAAACCATCACTTTATACATACAGAGGTCAAAAAGTTCAATCCATAACTCCAAAAACAACAGAAAGGGCTGTGCAGATGAATTATGTTCAAAGTTTTACACAATATAATTTCAGTAAAACAGCCATGTTGCACAGACATTCAGAGAATGATTCTAAAAAGTCTGGTGTGAGCTGCTATGATTTCCTTCTTAGAGCATGTAGGGATTCAGGGTCAGGCAACTTCACCTCAAGTCAGAAATATGTTAAGAGGAAAAATACAGATGCAACAATTACTTACAATTTCAGGAACAGTGATGAAACACCCAGGACTGCGCGCGCACAGACACACACACACACACACATTGCTACATCAGTACATAATTTATTTGACATACTCTTAAACTCTTAAATACTAATGATAGAACAGTCAGATTTCAGGTGAATTTAAAGTCTGGTTTAACCGTCGATCACAGAGAGCTGCATGTTACACTTTAGGTCACGCCCTAATCAGTGATGTCACAGCAGGTGTGTAGACTTTCTCAAATAAAAGAAAACGTTAGTGGTAGGTTGGTATGCGTGGCAGAGAGGACTCTCTGAATTCACAGCATGTTGTTTGTTTCAGGGAGTGGTGGAACATCAGTCAGATAATATTAAATTTAAACCTTTAGGATCCTCTGAAGAACAGCTTGGAATTTGAGATCTAAAGCCACGTATTCCAGAACTTTTAGACCCAGGAACTACTTTTCAGTGAACGAAAAGGTCCCTTCAGTCCATTGGTGCCTTCTAAAGACCAGAGAAGATTGTGATGGCAAATTAGTCTGCCGAAGAATGACAAAGCAACCGCTGTTCTTACACACCATTTTGGGCACGACTATAAAACAAGACGTTGTCGTCGGTTCATCTTTCAAAAGCATTTCTTCTCTAACTCCATGCTGCTGTGGCAGAACACAAGGAACATAAAAACAAACTGCTTTGCAGCTGCACGTTTTCTGAAAATGGTGGATTAAATAAAATGATGCAAGTACTCGACTAATCAACATTCAGTGCTGCCCCACCCCCAAATTCCAGTTCTGTTTTGGAAAGTACGCCCCCTGAGCAGGCACTCAGCAGCCGGAGCTTGATTAGGCCTTAGTCCCTGCAGTGGAAACACACTAGTTACTGGGGAAAGTTCCTGCAGTGGAAATACTTCAGATTTTAACTTGAGTTGTTGAACGAAAAAAAACAAAAGCATAACAGCTTCCTCTCCTTCCATCATTTCTGCAGCCAAAGTCATTCTTGAGGAAAAAAAAAAAAAAAAATCCCAACATGGATACTGAGGCTTTGTAGGAACTTTGGGGGGTCATGAGGGGCCTGATGGTGTTTCTGCAGCACGTTTCTTGGTGGGGTCCAGAACGGTCCCTTCATACACCACCATGTTCTTCACGCTGTCCTGGATCTTCCTCTGCTGCACACGAAGCTTAGCGTTGTTAATCCTGCAGTAAAACCTGCAGAAGGAGACACGACAGGGTTTCTGTTACCGACACGAGTAACTAGAGAGGAAACTGCAGAAAGAAGAGAGCTCATCGCTGCAGAGCTTTTCTTTCATGGTATGCACGTGAAAAATAGAAAGAGTATGTTCTGATCCAAAAGTGAAAGCCAGACAAGAAAAGGATGGAGATTCAGTCAGCGCAAAGACCTACCAGGACCCCAGTGTGGTGAGCATAAAACCGGCAAATCCCACGTCAAAAGACCTCTTCACCCGACCTGCGGACAACAGGACAAACTGGGTTCACACAAACTTTCCCCTCGCCTCTTTGCAAAAGTTTGTATTTCACTCTGAAAGGACATCTGATTTGTTGAAAACATGAAAGTCAAATTCCTGAAGTACAGAGCTTTACCAGTAGCTACCAGGAGATTTTGGATATGATGTTAAATAAAACTGACGTTCTTTGAGATCTGCACATTCACTTCTAAGTCAACCGAAGTGAATAAAGTCCAGATCAGGCTTTAAACATGTCATTGTGAAATATTTCAGCATTTACTTTCTCTCTTACATTATGGGCAGGAGAGACTCCAGTGACAATACACCTGGACAAAACTTAACTCTCAAAACCCTCTTGTGGGTGGTTCAAGAATCTATGTGATAAATTAATCACTTGAAAGTTGAGCGCCCCACACACACACACACACACACACACACACACACACACACACACACACACACACACACACACACACACACACACACACTCCAATAAGACTCACTAGTGGCCAGAAAGTGAAGCAAGCCAGCAGTTAACGAGCCCCCTGCTCCATGCAGGATGGCATCTCTGAAACACGGAATTTTCTGGACATCCAGAATCCCAAACTGCCTGAATCCCTGAATGACAGACAGACAGACAGGCAGACAGGCAGACAGGCAGACAGGCAGACAGGAAAGACAAAGAGACAGAAGCAGGGATAAAATGTGACTTATTTTCTTTGGTATTAAGTGAAATTGAGACCGACTGTGAATTCAAATCCAATGTGAATATTCTAATCAATCGTTACAAAGAGTCATCGTGTGGATCCATAGTTGACATGACTTTGTTTTTAATCTATTGTTTTTATGAGTATATAGTTTTCTGACCATTTTGCAGGCCCTATGTGAGACTGTGTGTTAGCAGTAATGTATACTGTGTGTCCAGAGAGCAGAGATGTTTGTCATTGAATGGGAATGTATTGACGGTATTCCAATGCATACAAACAATAAGAAATCCATCAATTCTTAGTTATCACAGTATGTCCTCATAGTTAAGTACTATATGACTCAGGACTTTAATGCAGGCAGTATCAGCCATAGGCTGTACAAACTCTTTGGTTTCAACTCATCACTTGCACAGCACAGCTATACCAAGTAAAAGTCCTGTGAATAAAGTGTAAATCTTTCGGGTTGGATGGCAGCGAATGGGTTGAGATATTTTCAGTGTTTTACTAAAATCCAGTGCTATTTAGTGAATAATCCTATTTCAGTAATGCTTTTCATTAGCTGACCAAGAAAGCTTCGCTTCCGTGCATGAGTTAATCATTAATGATTAAATATTTGAACAGGATTTGGTTTGACCAATGCATGTATATAAGAGTTAGCCGCCCAGATAGCTAGCTACAATACTTGAATTTAGCTCACGTTGACTTGAGATACAGTTCAATTCTGTTTAACGTCTTGTTAATATTAACCCAAAGGTGAGCTGTGGGCTAACGTTGATGAGACTTCGGTTTTGGATTAACTGAAAGCCTCAGTAAGATAAGGTAACACGACTTCACCAAACGCAACCGTGAGGACTTCATGCACCAGGTCAACAGTTACTGAACGTTAATAGCTGCTGGTGACCTTCTAAACACTGGAAGCTAACAAGTTTCTTCTATTAAAAATATTATCTTACGACGTAAAGTCACTGGAGGCTCTTACCTTGTTCTTCGACTCCTCTTCTCCTGCCATTGTCCAGCTGTGTCTCTCCGCGGGCAACGTTTGCACGCAATTTATCTTACAAAATCCTCATATAACAATTATTTCCGTAACCATATTGTCCTTTACGCATGCGCTGTACCAACGTACTGGGTCCGACCGCTATTAGTCACCGACTCGTAAGCGAAAACGGTTGATGTATAGTTCCGATGTACATCGTGATTTCTATACACTGACATGGGATTTTAAAGGTTTTAAAGGTTTTTTTTTTTTACATTAAGAACGTTTTTCACAATATATGTATTTGAAATAATTTGCTTTAAAATGTTTGTTTTAGGTTCGGTTTTAAGTTGTTGTTGCTAACTTTTTCGAGATGCAATTACATGTTCTTGAAATGTTGCGCCAAAAGCAAGATAAATCGAGTAAGTAACAGTAATATACTTACTTCAAATATGTTCTTTGCTAATAAACATTTATTTATTTTTCTCTCCAGAAGAGTTAATGATGAAATGATGAAACTGTAAATCCTACAATCTAAGTGTTTAAATAGTGTGAAACAATAACATTTTACGATATCTGAAATTCTGCAACCAAAATTTCCACCCTGGAATCTACCAAGGTTTACATTGTGACCCTGACAACAGATATGGATAAGAAGTATTACATCTTTGTCAACCAGGTAAGTCTCATTAGACAGCAGCATTAGAGAGTTTTATCAAATGAAATTGAAATCTCAAGGCTGAATCTCGGACGCGTGCTCGTCACAAACAGGAATACTGAATCATACTGTGTCACCTTATCCCACTAAAAACACCCTAATTTTCGAAACGACAAGCTCAAAGTCATAAACAGTCAGGAGGAAGTCGGCGTGTCACAGTGATCCCACACTGATTAAACTGGATTATTTACCGGCAGCAGCAGATTATTACTGATTCTTCATCCTCTGTGGTCACATAAAGTAAGCCTTGAGGAGTCTGTGAGATCTATTTTCAGACTGGAGGTTTAAACACCAATAAACACAACTGTTAAAAACTAATGTTACCTTATAATGTTTCATGTTGTTATCATAACTATAGAAGCATGGCACATAGAAACAGCAGTCCAGCATCAAGCAGGACAATCAGCCCAAGTACTGTTTAGTATTGCAAATGAATTCAGATTCAAATCAATGTTCAAAAACGAAAACTAGGAGTAATAACCACTAGAACATACAGAACACGTACTTGAAAGTGTCTCACCACCAGATCTATTCATAATGTGGATAGAGAGGGTCACACTGTTGGACACTGGATGTATTATTAACAATACATTTAGCGAGGTCAGAGAGAGAGGCAGAAGCGCCCCCTGATGGCCATGTTTGACGACAGCAGCTAACTGCAGCAGCTTCAGAACATGTGGCGCATTTGGACTACCTTTATTTAAAACAAGAAATATTTGTGTGTTCATCAGAAATACGCTTGTGAACCTTATTCATTGTGGATTTGTTTTGCATTTATATGCAATGATAAATATTTTGCGTGCATTTAAAAATACTTACGTGGCGAATCATTTATATATAAATCCCAAAACATATTTCTGAATCCTTCTGTGTGTGTTCATTAACACTGAGACTGATCTGACTCCATACAAAGACTGCCAAAGCTCACATATCAGTTTAAACTCCCTCACTCCTTTAAAAGCTACTGCTGTCACAGCGGCCTTGAGCGAGGCACCACTGCTTCTTCTAATACTACATTATTCTGGCACTGTGTTTAACAGGATGTAAAAGTGGTCCAGAGAGAGCGAGACTAATCCCTTGAGCTAATTCAGGTCGAAACTGCACTGTGTTCCACCCTTTAACACAAACAGGTAACCAGGGTTGACGTCCAATATGAGCAAGTTTCATCCTGGATACCAGGCTCCTCTGTGCCGTATAAAGACTGAGCAGGACAGCCGGCCTCAGCACACAACCTGCAGACACCAGAGAGGTAAGCCAGGCTCCTTCAAACCAACGACCATCAGGCGATTTGTCAGTTTATCTGATGGTATTTATTCATTTTAATTTTTTAATATGTTGCAGAAGAATAAAAAAACATAATTAAACTGTGCTTTTTGTAATCTAGCCTTAAGAATAGAAATTAACAGAAAATATGATCAGTTATTAATGCTTTACAGGTGCGTTGCCAGATTGTGTGTTTTTACTCTTTACAAGGTCAGAGGTCAAAGGCTCCATTAGAGCCAAGGGAACACAACTAGAAGATATGGACCAACCAAAAGTTAGTTCTACTCATACTTGCAATTGGTAGACAGACAGTCTATCAAAATTATATACTGGAACACCTCAAACACAGTTCTGGCCAATAGTCTAATGTATGCTGATGCTTGCCTTATCTATATTAGACAAATATAATCTAAAAAACAAAAAGTTTATTTGCTTTATCAAGACTACGTGGCTGCAGTTTGATCAGATTTGATTGACAGGGTAGAGAAACAGCCCCACAAAGGGTCACTATATTTTGATTAATTTGTTGGTAAATCCTGATTGGTTCACAGATGTATGTGACATCACCTTTTACCAACTCAAAGGAGAGAAAAAAAAAACAGAATCTGTCACCAAAAATGTTCTAACTTTGTTTTCGTAGGGCTTTAAATTCATTGATGGTTGAACAAATATTAAATCACAGAAACTCATCAAACCAATAACAAGTCTAATTTAACATTTCATTTTAGTTTGTCTTTATTTGTTTTGTTTTTGTTAATTTGTTTTATCTTTAACCTGTACAATTATTATAATGAACTCTCACAGGAAAATAAGAGATTCATAATTCCTGATCATGACACCTCATTTTGCATTTGTGATCATTTTCAACCTATTGCAAGTTTGCTTTATTATAAATACAAAAGGAAAAGACAAAAAATAAAGCAATAAATAAAAAAAACAAAACAAACAACAAGGAAACACGAATTTAAGCAATCATGCACACTTCATGAGAAGAACAAACTTATTCCATCTGTCAGTAACTATCTTCCTCCATAACTAATGGACCACGAGCTGATAATCAATACACAGACTGACTAAATAATTGATTAACTGATTATCTAACCCACCTTGTCTCCCGCAGGATGAAGGCTGTACAGGTCAGCAGAGTGACGTTCCCCTTGATGCTGAGTTTGTTTCTGGGAGCCTCATCTTCCATTTGGCCCCTGGTCCCTGCAGGTAAATCAGGCAATAATGACACAGACATTTTATTTCTGCAACTCCTTCAGAAATTCATTGTTAAAAATCTGCATGTGTTTATTGGAAAGTCGCCTTCAAAGAAGAACTGAGTAACCTTTGGCCTCTCTCCTATAAACCTTTATTTATTCCTTGTGTGAGAAAACACAAAGAGTCACATTTTGTGACATATTTGTACCAAACTGAAACATCTTCCGTCATCAGCGGCCTTCCAGCTGCCGCCCTGCCAGCTCATCAACCAGACGGTGTCTCTGGAGAAGGAGGGCTGTCCCAAGTGTCACCCAGTGGAAACAACCATCTGCAGTGGGCACTGCATCACTAAGGTATTGTAGGTAATAAAGACAAGAGGGCCATAGGTATAGAAACATGGAGAAAAAGGATTAACCCTCATAGCGTCTGTCTGTGTTCAATGATTTGCTTTATTTTACATATATATATATCAAGTGAAACACAACATTTAAGATAGTATGAAATGATAACATGAATAATAAATGTCTGGCTAATAAAAATGGAAACTATCATTTACAGTAGTAGATGTAATGAAACATTTGAGAAGTTATTTTTTTGACCAGATCTATGATTACCTCCTTTAACTTCTCTATGACTGCTTCCCTTTACCACGGTGGCCGTAAAGAGCAGAGCTACGTTTGCATGGTGACGACCTCAAAGCCTTTTTCACCGCAAACATTTTGACTGGAAAAACACTGCTGTAGCTAACAAAATGCTAACAACACAGCCCTGTTCTCAAGGGTTAGTCATGACAGTGAGCCACCCTAAACCACTCAGACCTATTCATCACATTTCTATTTAAACGTTTGTTTTGGACTTTTTGTCCGAAGGCTGCCTGATGCTGTGATTGTTCAAATCAGCTTTGGTGTTGCTCTTCAGAAATCTTGCTATTTTCGCTCCCCTCCAGGACCCTGTCATTAAGATACCTTTCAGCAACGTTTACCAGCATGTGTGCACGTACCGGGACTTACACTACAAGACATTTGAGCTCCCTGACTGTCCACCCGATGTGAACCCGACCGTCAGCTACCCTGTGGCTCTGAGCTGCTCCTGCGGCCGCTGTGCCATGGACACGTCTGACTGCACCTTCGAAAGCCTGCAGCCCAACTTCTGCATGAATGACATACCTTTCTACTACTAGTCCCAAGTAACAGCAGCACAAGGCACGCTATAGCACACTATACAGAAACTGTGCTAACTTTAAGCATCAACTGTTAATAAAGATGATTACATACACTAGTGCAACAAAAATATGTTTCTTTTTCTTGTCCTAAAATTAAACTGGATAAAAAACTCAGTGTTGCCTGCAGGCATCACTGTTACATTGTGCAATGCATCTGAGATATGAGCTGTCTTTGAAGACGTGGTTTGCTTGCTTCATGGTAACAGTGTCAGAGGTTTTCTGTATTAAATCTTTTGTTGACACTGGTCTTGATTTGAAGAAGTGACTGCACAGTGAAGATAGACTGACCATCACCAAATCATCTCTTAAAAACAAATAACCAGCACATTAGACACACACACATCAAGTGATGATAGATTATCCATACATGTCTTCTTGGTCTTCTGCACACAAAATCTATTTCTTAATAAGTAATACTAATATTAATACTTAATAATATTGCCTAAAAGTGACGTAACACAGATTTTTACTCCCCATGTCATTGTAGCACGTACAATCCTGGAATAAGATCAAAAAGACTCATTTCAAGCGATCTAGTTAAGCCTTGTTAATGCAAAAGAAGCCTGCTACTTTAGCATCAAATTACTTAAAATGAGATCTATGAAATTCTTAGGGACCTAAATTAGACCACACACTCTTAAAATAAGGAAACATGGCAATTCTCTCTGAAAAAAACATGCTCTTATTAAGGACTGCAAATATATGATATTAAAAGTGCAGTTTATACAGTTGAATTTATAACACTTTGCTATATATTCCCTTATATATTATATTTACATGAACATATGTGAGGGGCAGCGCAAAATTTCCCTTATTTTCAAAGTTGGAGGTGTGCAGCCTGTGACAGTTTACTGAGTTGATTTTACTAATCTATTGTCAAGAATATTTTTAAATGAACTCTTTCAGTGCTAACCCTACGGAGCCCCTAAAGTTTCATGAAGAAAAAAAAACTATATCGTGCGCACGAGATACTAAATCTGTGCACGTTTAAGCTAAATCGTGCTTATATGAATATGAATATTACACCGGACTATAACGCGCACCTTCAATAAATGGCCAACTTTAAAACTTTTTTTATATATAGGGCACACCGCATTATAAGGCGCATAGAAAGAAACTACCTTACTGTGGTGTCTGGGGTTGCATTATGCATCCACTAGATCAGGGGTCGGCAACCCGGGCTCCGAAGCCGCATGCGGCTCTTTCATCCCTCTGATGCGGCTCCTGAAAATAATTAATGAGCATTTATTTAAAATGTATTTTATTTCAGTTTGTTCGTTTTTAAACAAACACCGCGGGCGCTCACAGATGAAAGTTTATCCTGCGTAAAAATGCAGGTGAGGCGCAGAGCGCTGATGTGCAGAGGCTGTGCGCTGAGGTTCAGGAGCAGAAATCACATTAACCACGTTTGATTAATATTTTAATTGCCTATTATTTAGCATATATGCATATTTTTTCATTGTTCAGTGAAATAGTCATTTTATTTTTCAGGTTGACAGCTGACTGCACGCGCCAGTAAAAGGATGACGGCACGCAGAGAGTGGAATACCGCCTGACTACGATAGCCATAATTGACCAACATTGATCCATATAAAAGGCGCATCGGATTATAACGCGCACTGTCGTTTTTTGAGAAAATTAAAGGCTTTTAGTTGCGCCTTATAGTGCGCACCTAAAATAGAACTAAAGTCTGTGAAAGCAGAACGTCATAGAACGTCTTCCCCACATATGACAGATTTTCTTTTGTATCTTTGTCTCATGTGGTTCCCCAGCATGATTGCAGGGATGATTTTTTTATCCCTTCCTGCATCGTCGAGGTCTACACAATAGAATATCTGTTGGACCTTAATTTATCAGGTTTAATTCAGTGAGTTGGTCAAAGGCACACTTTTATATTTTTGTCTAGATACAGATTTTTAATTGACTGTGCAGAAAATCCCTAAAAAATTACATGTGACATATGATTTTATCCATATTGCTACACACCGATCACCAAAACAGCAAATATAAAAAGTACATTAAATAAGGCTAAACAAAAACAGCATGTTGTTTTGTTTCTGATTTGTACAAAGCTTCATGAAAAAACAAAACAATCCAGTTTTGAATAGACATACATCAGGGAACAGCTAAATTAAAATGTGTATGAGAGACCAGAAACAACAAAAGACTTAGAAATAAAGATGCCGTGGCGGCTATAATGAGCTCAGCTAATCAACAAATAATATCTGGTTTGCTTCTGTGATTAAAGGATCATAATGACTGACATCGACTTACAGCTAAAAAATATTTCCATTTGTTAAACCAGAACATTTCCCTGCAGCCAGAACTCCCACAGCAGAGTCAGAGCTTCCTTTCATCTACAGTTCGGTGTCTTAGTGGAGATCCTGTCTCATCTCTGTCCTTCCTGTTTGTCTCTGTTTCCTCCCCTTTCTCTCTCTCTCTCCCTCTTTCTCTGCCTGCATGAAGCTGACTGTGTAAATGTTGGCATCGTTCAAACTGCTGGTTTGTTGGTATCATTACTATCCGTTCTGCAACAACACACAGCGGCCAGAAGCTTGTCTATGGCCCCCTTCCTCAGGAAAACATACAGGACTAAGTCTGCCAGAGGACTTAACTGGAGAAACAAAAGAGACAGCCGGTCAAATTTATAATTGTTTGTGTCTGCAAGGAAGGAAATGATTCTGGGCAGGAACAGCAGCGTGTAAATGAGCAGCACCAGGACCAAGATTCCCAGAATTCGTCGCTTTTCATCAGAGGGGACAGTGCTGGCAGACAGGGCTTTGAGGGTCCCACCCAGACAGAATATGAACACTGGGAGGGGAATGAGGAGGAAAATCGCTGAGACGATTGCTGTGGAATCCCAGAAATGGAAAGTGAGGAGAAAGACAAGAGGAAGAACCCAGACCACGACACAGACCACCACAGAGCTCTTGATGGTCCGTCTGAAGCGGTACCACAGTGGGCGGGAGACGACCAAATACCTGTAATGCAAGATAGACACAGACTTTAAGGAAGTGCAGAATTATACAGTAATATAATGGACATATACTGCAGAGACAGATAGCTACCTTTCCACGGCGACACACACCATGAAGCAAACACTGGCACTCACACCAAAGTTGTAAGAATAAGGCAAGATTATAAATATCATCCGTTCCTGAATTGGTGCCACCCAAATGATCGTGCAGCAGAGCTGAATGAGGTCGGAAATGAGGAGGTTGATGATGTAGATGGGAGCAACATGATCGTTTCGCACCTGCAGGAAAACATTGAGAAAAATAAACAAGCAGTCGTAGACGTTCTTCTTGCTCTGACCAGCAATTACAGTCAGAGGTATTTACACTTTTTTTTTTAATAAACTCAAAGTCAAACTGGGCAGTGCTGACCACATCAATCAAGATGTTGCACTGATCATTTCCCGCCTCAAATGTTCAGAATTCAGCGACACATTTCAGTGCAACGGTTAAAGTTTGTGACCAGGCTGCCACTTTTTCCCTGCTTGAAGACAGACCAAGCACACGTGTGGGGCTAAAACAGCAGCTTTAAATTTTAGCAACAAAAATAAAATTTGGCATTTAAAACCAAACCTGAAGTGAAAAAAGAAACTCTGGCACACTCACATACTGTTCTTTGCACTACTGTTGTTTAGCATCCTGCTATCACATACATGCAAAACTTTGTGCAATATTACATTCTTGTTGTTCTTTATACACCTATGTATATATTTTTTTGTTCTACTGACACATATGTACTGTATTTATCTACTGTGCAATAGAGCAAACACTGTACTGAACTAATCCAGACCAACCATGTGCAATTTCTCTATATTTTTCACATTTTAGAAGAAGGCTGGAATGGACCATCACATGTAAACTGAATGCATTTTGGTTCCGAACAACTTCATGTAAATTTTAATAATGGACACCAAGCCCCCAAGCCAGGTCAAGATCCTTCACAGACAGACAGACTGTAAGACAGACACATGACACAGCTTATATACACTATAAATTTCAGTCATAATGTACAGACCTGACGATAAACAGCATAGATGGCCCAGATGGTCAAAGAAAGGGTGATAGAAATGGTAATGTACATCACCACCTGCACGGCAAATCCAAATTTTTTGAAATTTTCAAACATTTGGCTGAAATCACAGTTGTCGTCGGTGATGTTGTGGTAATAACAGAAAGCGGTGATGTTGCTGTGAAAACAGAGGTCGTCGGTGAAGTTTCTGTAATCACAGGGATCGTTGGTGATGTGGTCAGAGTTGTTGTCCTGTGAGGCGTTGATCATGTTGAAATGTTCCATTCTTCCCTCTGAAACATGTTGTTCAAGAGATCAGTTCATGGAAAGGCAGCAAGTTTTTAAATCTATTCAACATTGTTCAGTGACATCACCAAAGTTCACATAAATAAAGTGTATGAATGCTCAACAAATCAAATCAAAAACTGCTGTTTTATATTTTCATCTAAATACTAATGAACATTCATTTTCATGACTGCTTGCAATTTTTATCATCTCTGCATTAGAATAAAGGAAAGTAAATACCTTTAAAAGCTGCAAGACCCCACCTGAATGGCTTGCCTTCACCAAGGTCTGATGTGTTGTCTCTGCATCCAAATAGTCCACAGTACATATCGTACATGATCACACGCAACAGCTTCCTGTTCTACACATCCTCTTCTAAAGAAGTTATTTGACTTATCTCTGATAATCATTTTTTTTATTTTTAGCAAAGCATCAAACTGTGCACTGACAGTTCTTCAACCACTCAGCTCTGCAGCAAAACCCATGACTCGTCCATGCGCTCAGTATGTTTCACACACTGTCAGTCATCATGACTCGTCCATGCGCTCAGTATGTTTCACACACTGTCAGTCATATTCTTACTCAGATGCTGATATTTCTTACATGTCAACATCATATCTGAGGAAAGAGTGGGAATATCAAATTCAATTAAATTGGTCTAATGCAGTATATACTGTACTTCCAAAGATATCTGCTTTTTTTAAATTTTGATGACCGTTCTGGACCGTTCTGAACAGCCCTGTTCTCAAGGGTTAGTCATGACAGTGAGCCAGCAAGCACAACAGCGGGACCCTGAACCACTCAGACCTATTCATTACATTTTTATTTACACATTTGTTTTGGACTTTTTGTCCAAAGGCTGGTTGATTCTGTGATTGTTCAAATCAGCTTTGGTGTTGCTCTTCAGAAATCTTGCTATTTTCGCTCCCCTCCAGGACCCTGTCATTAAGATACCTTTCAGCAACGTTTACCAGCATGACATACACTACAAGACATTTGAGCTCCCTGACTGTCCACCCGATGTGGACCCGACCGTCAGCTACCCTGTGGCTCTGAGCTGCTACTGCGGCCGCTGTTCCATGGACACGTCTGACTACACCTTCGAGAGCCTGCAGCCCAACTTCTGCATGAATGACATACCTTTCTACTACTAGTCCCAAGTAATAGCAAGTGAAAAAGTGCCCCGTCAAACTTTCTAGATGTAAACATGCTTGCGCTTAAAACAAGCAAATTTGGCTTCCAGCGCGGTAAGTGTATTTTACTTGATGAGATGCCTTAAAATAAGTCAGGATGTCCGACTGTCATTGTAGCACGTACAATCCTGGAATTAGATCAAAAAGACTAATTTCAAGCAATCTAGTTAAGCCTTGTTAATGTAAAAGAAGTTAGGGTACTTTAGCATCAAATTACTTAAAATGAGATCTATGAAAATCTTAGGGACCTAAATTAGACCACACACTCTTAAAATAAGGAAACATGGCAATTCTCTCAGAAAAAAAAAACATGTTCTTATTAAGGACTGCAATTTTATGATATTAAAAGTGCAGTTTATATAGTTGAATATATAACACTTTGTTATATATTCCCTTATATATTATATTTACATGAACATATGTGAGGGGCAGCGCAAAATTTCCCTTATTTTCAAAGTTGGAGGTGTGCAGCCTGTGACAGTTTCCTGAGTTGATTTTACTAATCTATTGTCAAAAATGTAGCAAATTTTTAAATGAACAATCTCTTTCAGTACTAACCCTACGGAGCCCCTAAAATGTCATGAAGAAAAAAAACTATATCGTGTGCACGAAAAACTAAAACGTGCGCTCGATTTAATGCACTCGTTCATTTACACAGACAGGTAGCAACAACAATGGACAGCGGCTCCGTTCATGACTGAATCTGATTTTAATATTTACCGTATTTCTGCACTATGAGGCGCAACTAAAAGCCTTTAATTTTCTCAAAAACAGACAGTGCGCCTTATAACCCAATGCACCTTTTATATGGATCAATATTGGTTAATTATGGCTATCGTAGTCAGGGGGCGTGGCCGAAGTAACAGCGGTATTCCACTCTCTGCGTGCCGTCATCCTTTTACTGGCGCGTGCAGGCAGCTGTCAACCTGAATAATAAAATGGCTATTTCACTGAACAATGGAAAAATATGAATATTTCACCGGGTTATAAGGCGCACCTTCAATGAATGGCCTATTTTAAAACTTTTTTTCATATATAGGGCGCACCGCATTATGAGGCGCATAGACAGAAACTACCGTACTGTGGTGTCTGGGGTTGCATTATGCATCCACTAGATCAGGGGTGATCTGCATCAGATCGCATCAGCCGCATTAGATCCCTCTGATGCGGCTCCTGAAAATAATTAATGAGCATTTATTTAAAATGTATTTTATATCAGTTTGTTCGTTTTGAAACAAACACCGCGTGCGCTTACAGCAGCAGAAATCACATTATCCACGTTTGATTAATATTTTAATTGCCTATTATTTAGCATATATCCATATTTTTTCGTTGTTTAGTGAAATAGTCATTTTATTATTCAGGTTGACAGCTGACTGCACGCGCCAGTAAAAGGATGACGGCACGCAGAGAGTGGAATACCGCTATTACTTCGGCCACACCCCCTGACTACGATAGCCATAATTAACCAATATTGATCCATATAAAAGGCGCATTGGATTATAAGGTGCACTGTGGGTTTTTCTAGAAAATTAAAGGCTTTTAGTTGCGCCTTATAGTGCGCACCTACAATAGAATTAAAATCTGTGAAAGCAGAATGTCAGAACGTCTTCCCCACACATGACAGATTTTCTTTTGTATCTTTGTATTCTGCCCTTACTAGGATGTAGAGCTGATTTCTAGCTTGGCAGACAATTAAACAGGTTCCTTAATAAACATCCAGGAGTCAGCAGGTAAGTTTCAGATGTTTACTGTCAGAAGCACTGTGAAACTGCAATACAAAAATAAAAATAAAATGTTTTAAATATATTTGACTCTTTCATTTACATCAAAAAACGCTGAGTCATTAATTATTATGCACAACACAAATATACACAAACATGCTAAAAATACAATTGAGTAGTCACTACAGTAAACTGGCGATTAGCTTGATGCTAGCTTAACATTGAAAACACCATAGACCGGCAAACGCCCTAGCATCGCTCCCGTTTTTAAGTTTTCCAAACAAATTATGAACTGTTTCAGAAGACTATAACAGACGAATTCAACATGAAAAGGTAACTATTACTTACAGACATGTGCTCTTTAGGGTTCAGCAGAGAAAAGTAAATGTGGAGCAGAAAAACAACAGCTTTGCTTCAAACTATCCTCACTGGAAAAGAACTACGGCAAGCCTACATGGACAAAAAACACATCGCACATTAACCTCCTCTTAAAGCGGTAGCACACTCCCGGCCTGGTATAATGTGCTATACCACTATGACCCTTTGAGTAGCAGCACTACTTCCGAAGCAGGTCTTGAATACACCCTGGGGGAGCCACCTTTAACAACCCTCACTTCCACTTTACAGACCCTGTTGTCCTGACAAGGAAAGGTATTTACTACAAGTCCGGTAGGCCATTCATTTGGTTGGCCTGACTGTCTTTTAGAAGAACAACATCACCAATTTGCAGACTAGGTTGGTCTGCTTGCCATTTCCTTCTTGGCTGGAGTGTCGCCAGGTACTCTTGACACCACTATTTCCAGAATGAATCCGCAAGGCCCTGGACTTGCTTCCACTGACTCTGGTAGAGATCCTTAAGGTCAAGGTCTCCTGAAGGAGCAGACACAGAGTCAACTTTTTTGTGTTAAGAGCATAGCAGGAGTGAGTACAGTGCGCATGTCTGGATCTGATGACACAGGAACTATCGGCCGTGCATTCATTATAGCAGTGACCTCCGCCATCAGCGTGACAAGAACTTCATAAGAAAGACTGGGGGAGCGCACCTTGAGCAACATGCCATCTAAAATGCACCGAGCAACCCCTATCATTCTCTCCCACACTCCGCCCATGTGGGAAGAGTGTGGAAGATTGAAGTTCCAAGAACAGCCTCATTCTTTAAGGTAAGACTGAAGCTCTGCATTTTCTGGTGATATGCCAAGTTCTTTGCATGAGCCAACAAAGTTTGTTCCTCAGTCCGAACGAAAGAGCTTTGCTGGACCCCTGATGGCTGTAAATCTTCTAAGCGCATTTATAAAGCTTGATGTAGACAGAGACTCCACTATCTCCATATGAACCGCTCTTGTGAGGAAAACAGGAAAACATGACGGCCCAGCGCTTGCTTTCTGAGAGGCCTCCTCTAGTGCGTCGAGCACAGACGCTCCATGGTCCAAATACATCCAATCCAACCTGTGTGAATGGAGGAGCTCGGGTGAGATGATCAGCAGGTCGGTTGGACATTTTTTGTTTTTCCATGCTCCCTCTTAACCTCCTGCAAGTGACACATTTGTGTATGATGCTAGATGCAAGTCTTTTTCCTCCCAGAATCCACAGCCTGGGAGACCTGACTGCCCCTTCAGTGATGTGCCTACCCTGGTGTGCGACTTGTTCGTGGTAATACTGCACCAACAAGGTAGCGACGTGGCTGTTTTTAGGGATGATTATGGGATGTTTCTCTTCCCAGGAGATTGCAGCCGATGACATGCGGCCTCCAATTCTCAACACACCATCAGTATCCAGGATGGGATCAAGCTTTCTGAGAGGGCTGTGTTTTGAGACAATCTCTCCTTTGGACAGGCTCTTTATTTCCTCTTTAAAGTCCTCTTGCTGTACAGTCTTGACAATTACAATCCTTGCCTGCGTAAGCCAGTCTGATTTTGGAATACCTCCTTCTGCTTTATAACAGGATCTGACTTTCTGAAGGAACTTGGCTATTCCATGTATAAGCATCTTCCCGCTGGAAAAGCGTTCAAATCTGTGTGAACCAAGCAGTGTCCTAGAGGCTTTTGTAGCAAAGGTGGCAATCAGTGGACGTACGTCTGCATCTGTGTCTGGTTCAATGAGCTCAAAGGACTCTGGCTGAACAAGTGTAGCTCCATCATCCTTTTTAAGCCAGGAGGGTCCTGAAAACCAATTTGTCTCTCCAAAGAGCGCCGCTGGTACTGGTCATGTACCATGGTCTGCAGGATTGTGGTCCGTGCTGACAAAGTGCCACTGTTCCGGCTGGGAGGACTTCCTGATGTGTGCGACTCTGTTAGCGACATACACGTAGAATCTGCAGCTGGTGTTATAGATATAGCCCAGCACCACTCTGGAGTCAGTGTAGAACTTCACTGTGTGGATTTCAACATCTAGTTCATCCACTAACATGTTGGCTAGCTCGACTGCGAGCACGGCCGCACAAAGCTGGTGGTGGTGGTGTTAATTTGGATTTCCCCATACAGAATCCTACGTGACTGTGCCCTTTATCGTCAACTGCTCTGAGGTAGGCCACTGCAGAGATGGCCACTGTGGACAGAGAAAACACATAGTTTCCTGTGCTGTGTGGCGAGCAAGGAAACAGGTAGGTATGGCCTTGGTATGTGGAGTTGCTCAAGTGCTTTCCAAGACTTCCACTGTATCTCTTTTTCAGCAGGTATTGGGTCATCCCATTCACAGTGCTCAACACATAGTTCTCTGACTATTGCCTTGCCTTGTACTGTTATTGGAGCCAAGAACCCCAGCGGATCGAATATGCTGTTGACGGTGGAGAGAATACCCCTACGGGTAAATGGCTTCTCCTCTCTAGACACAAGGAAAGTAAAGCTGTCAGTTTGAAGGTGCCAGTTGAGACCTAAGCTTCTTTGCAAGGGTAAAGATGGAAATGCTTCCATCACTGCATTATGGTTGGAGGCTAACTTATGCAGTCGGATGTTTGAGTCGGCTAACATTTCTTTGGTCTTTTTCAGGACTTGGATGGCATCGTCGTCAGTGGAGAAGGAGGTAAGTCCGTCGTCAACATTAAAGTTCCTTACAACAAATTGTTTTGCCTCCGTGCCATATTCGTCCTGACCTTGCATGGCAGCTCTTCTCAAGCCGTATATGGCAACAGCAGGAGAAGGGCTATTGCCAAATACATGAACGGTCATGCGGTACTCTGCAATCTTTTTGGCAGGGTCATTGTCCTCGAACCAGAGGAAACGTAAGAAATCGCGGTGTTCCTAGCAGACATTGAAGCAGTAGAACATTTGTTCTATATCCGCTGCCACCGCAACAGGTTCCTTACGGAAGTGAGTGAGAACTCCCACAAGTTTATTATTCAGGTCAGGGCTACTCAACAGGATGTCATTAAGGGAGATGCCGTCCTGCTTAGCACTGGAGTCAAACACTGCTCGTACCTGACCTGGTTTACGTGGATGATAAACTCCAAAGATTGGCAAGAACCAACACTCAGACACTCACTAAGCGGTGGGGCTGGTTCAGCATGACCTGCCTCAAAGACCCTCTGCATGAAAGCAACCATGTGTTCCTTCATGTCTGGCTTCTTTCCAAGAGTGTGGCGTGGCGTTGAAAAGCGCTTGACTGCTTGTACTCTATTGTTACGGAGTTTGCGCCTTGGTTCTCTGAAGGGTAGTGGCGCCACCCAACTGTTTCAGTCATCCATAAAGACCTCCCTGTCCATTATTTCCAGAAAGGCCTTGTCGTCCACGGACATGGCAGGCTTGTCATCACTTGGCGCACGCTGGAAGACTCCTTCACTAAGGCTGTCTTTTTCATCGAACAAGTCTTTCATCTCGTTAGCCCTTGGAGATTGATGGTGATGGACTGAAGTATCGAACTTCTCTTTGATGTGGAAGCTGTTAGTACAGGGGTCGAACAGAGAGGTGTGCCCATTACTCAGCACATTAGTTCGGTAGACATTGACACAATCTGGTTTGTGGGCTCTTCCAAGACAGACCTCTCCTACAATCACCCAGCCCAAGTCGAGACGCTGGGTGTAGGGAGCGTCGTGGGGTCCACTGCATTGTTCTCGAACTTTGTGTGCCCATGGTACGTCTCGGCCACGCAGGATTAGGATAGCTGCAGAGGGATCTAGAGCTGGGATCCTGCCTACGACCCGCTTGAGGTGTGTATAGTGTCTGGCAATCTCAGGCGTGGGGATTTCTGACTTGTCATCTGGTAGCATGTCACATTCGATTAGAGTAGGGAGTGGGATGTGAGTTTTACCATCCAATGACTCCATGATGAAATTGTTTGCTCGTCGCCCTGTAGTTTCAATGACCCCGGAGCAGGTCTTCAGGGTGTATGCTGCCGTGCCCTGTGTAATACCAAAGAGTTCAAAAAACTCTGTTCTTGCCAGGGACTTATTGCTCTGCTCATCCAGGACAGCATAAGCCTTAACACCTCTCTCTTTCTGGCCTGCTGGATAAACTCTGACAAGACAGATTTTAGAGCACGATCTTGACCTGACTGTAGTCCCACAGATGTGCATGTGCATTTCGACGTGACAGCTTGAGGGGCCTCTTCCCCCTGCTCCCCACCTTGATCTCTCGTGGTTACAGAGGTCTCAGATATCCACGGAGCCAGCCCTGGATGTAGTGCAGTAGGGTGTCTGTCACTCTTGCATTCTCTGCACTGGACATTTTGTCCACAGTCTTTGGCTAGGTGACTGGATGATGCACAGCACCTATAGCAAATATTCTTCTCTTTAAGGTAGGCTTTCCTCTCATCCAAGGATTTGCTCCTGAAACCACGACACTTCCTAAGAAGATGTGGTTTGTTATTGAGTGGCTTGCTTGTCTGGGTCAGCCATCCTTTTTTCTGAAGGGTTGCCATGGCTGCTGTCTGAGTCTACTGAGACCTCTGTCTTTTTGACAGAGACGGGTGTTTTCATGTTGTGTTTAAAGGAATGCTCTACTTTTCCAGTGCTCCAACTGCCTGTGAGTGAGGTAAAGCTTGGGTCATTGAGTGTTTTGGCTTGGTCGCAAACAAACTTTGCGAAGAAGGAGAAAGGTGGATAAGATGTCTGGTGGCTTTCCTTGTACCGAGATGCTAGAGAGACCCATTTGTCGTGCATGGAGTATGGCAGCTTTTGGACGATTAGAGTGATGCCACGAGATGTGTCCAGGTAGTTGAGACCAGGTAAAAATCCATCTGCCCTAGCAGCTTCAAGCTCCAAGAGAAGGTCTCCCAGCTCTCTCAACCTTTGATTTTCTCGGTTTGCGATTTTTGGAAAATCATCCACCTTCTTAAGGAGTGCGTTTTCTATCGCTTCTGGTGCTCCATAGCAGTCTTCCAACCTTTGCCATACCATGCTCACACCAGCTGCTGCGTCGTGTATGTGGATTGCTCGTATTCTCTTTGCATGCTCGGAACATTTTGGCCCAAGCCAAGCTCCTCCCTTGCTGTTAGGTTTAAGTCCGCCGTAGAACTGCAGAAAGACGCCTTCCAGGCCCAGTAATTTTCTGGATGATTGTCAAACCTTAACAATCCGGAGCTTATCATCTCCTGACGTATCAAATACTTGGCCAACTCGGTTGTAGATGATGAACAAGGCTCTTCGGTTCTAGGAGCAGCGCCTTTATGTGGCTGAGGAGGTTGATAGCTATCGCTGAATGGTCTAGTATTGTGTGACTGCGTTTGGTGGCTGTAAGTGTCTTTGGATGGATTTAAACCGTGCTGACGCTCCCGCTTCAGATAGCCAGTCCTGCTTGATCTTTGAGCATGAGGGTAATATGGAGTAGCATCATCCCTCAGTTTGGATGTTTGCTGAACAGGTAAGTCCCAGAATTCATAGCTGCTAATCTCACTTGACTCCTCTTTACCTTCCCCCATACTGTTTCCAGCTGTCTCACCATCGTCCATAGTTAGCTGGCGCATTGGTGTTGGTGTGGGTTCCAGAAGCTTTGAATCTTGGTGAGGTTCAGGTTTTGGATTCTCCATACTTATGCTCAGTATATTCACTTTTTAGACTAGCGCGATCTAGCTCTCCAAATTCATTCTCCGCAGCTGCTTCCAGAACATTAGCTTCTGCGATGGCAGCTGCAGCCGCACGCTCTAGCCTCAGTGTATGCAGACTGGCTTGCAGTTCCGTTTTCTTTCGAGCAGCCTCTGCTGCAGCCTTTTGTTGTTCCTCTTCAATGTATGCTTGTGCTTTAATCATGTCTGCTTCTCTTTGTGCAAATGATGCTTTTGCCCATGCTCTGGCTGCAATGGTGCTTGCAGAGGAACGCTGACTGACACTTGAGGTGTTGGAACATACTGATCGTGTCTCAAATGTGTCTTCATTATTATCCATTGTGTTTACTGCAGCTTTGATGGCACAAGAAAACTGTGTGTTTCCACGAAGATCCACTTTTCTGTAGGTAACCCGTCAGGTGAATGTCTTTTCACTATTCTGCCCTTACTAGGGTGTAGAGCTGATTTCTAGCTTGGCAGACAGTTAAACAGGTTCCTTAATAAACATCGAGGAGTCAGCAGGTAAGTTTCAGATGTTTACTCTCAGAAGCACTGTGAACCTGCAATACAAAAATAAAAATAAAATGTTACAAAGATAATGTATTTGACTCTTTCATTTACATCAAAAAAACGCTGAGTCATTAATTATTATGCACAACACAAATATACACAAACGTGCTAAAAATACGATTGAGTAGTCACTACAGTAAACTGGCGATTAGCTTGATGCTAACTTAACATTGAAAACGCCATAGACTGGCTAACACGCTAGCATCGCTCCCGTTTTTAAGTTTTCCAAACAAATTATTGTATTGTATTGTATTGTAATAACTGTTTCAGAAGACTATCACAGACGATTTCAACATGAAAAGGTAACTATTACTTACAGACATGTGCTCTTTAGGGTTCAGCAGAGAAAAGTAAATGTGGAGCAGAAAAACAACAGCTTTGCTTCAAACTATCCTCACTGGAAAAGAACTATGGCAAGCCAACATGGACAAAAAAGACATCGCACCTACTCTTAAAGGGGCAGCACACTTTGTCTCATGTGGTTCCTCAGCATGATTGCAAGGATGATTTTTTTTATCTTGTCCTGCATCGTCAAGCTCTACACAATAGAATATCTGTTGGACCTTAATTTATCAGGTTTAATTCAGTGAGTTGGTCAAAGGCACACTTTCATATTTTTGTGTAGATACAGATTTTTAATTGACTGTGCAGAAAATTCCCTAAAAAATTACATGTATTACATATGATTTTATCCATATTGCTACACACCAATCACCAAAACAGCAAACATAAAAAGTACATTAAATAAGGCTAAACAAAAACAGCATGTTGTTTTGTTTCTGATTTGTACAAAGCTTCATGAAAAAACAATCCAGTTTTGAATAGACATACATCAGGGAACAGCTAAATTAAAATGTGTATGAGAGACCAGAAACAACAAAAGACTTAGAAATAAAGATGCCATGGCGGCTATAATGAGCTCAGCTAATCAACAAATAATATCTGGTTTGCTTCTGAGATTAAAGGATCATAATGACTGACATCGACTTACAGCTAAAAAATATTTCCATTTGTTAAACCAGAACATTTCCCTGCAGCCAGAACTCCCACAGCAGAGTCAGAGCTTCCTTTCATCTACAGTTCGGTGTCTTAGTGGAGATCCTGTCTCATCTCTGTCCTTCCTGTTTGTCTCTGTTTCCTCCCCTTTCTCTCTCTCTCTCCCTCTTTCTCTGCCTGCATGAAGCTGACTGTGTAAATGTTGGCATCGTTCAAACTGCTGGTTTGTTGGTATCATTACTATCCGTTCTGCAACAACACACAGCGGCCAGAAGCTTGTCTATGGCCCCCTTCCTCAGGAAAACATACAGGACTAAGTCTGCCAGAGGACTTAACTGGAGAAACAAAAGAGACAGCCGGTCAAATTTATAATTGTTTGTGTCTGCAAGGAAGGAAATGATTCTGGGCAGGAACAGCAGCGTGTAAATGAGCAGCACCAGGACCAAGATTCCCAGAATTCGTCGCTTTTCTTCAGAGGGGACAGTGCTGGCAGACAGGGCTTTGAGGGTCCCACCCAGACAGAATATGAACACTGGGAGGGGAATGAGGAGGAAAATCGCTGAGACGATTGCTGTGGAATCCCAGAAATGGAAAGTGAGGAGAAAGACAAGAGGAAGAACCCAGACCACGACACAGACCACCACAGAGCTCTTGATGGTCCGTCTGAAGCGGTACCACAGTGGGCGGGAGACGACCAAATACCTGTAATGCAAGATAGACACAGACTTTAAGGAAGTGCAGAATTATACAGTAATATAATGGACATATACTGCAGAGACAGATAGCTACCTTTCCACGGCGACACACATCATGAAGCAAACACTGGCACTCACACCAAAGTTGTAAGAATAAGGCAAGATTATAAATATCATCCGTTCCTGAATTGGTGCCACCCAAATGATCGTGCAGCAGAGCTGAATGAGGTCAGAAATGAGGAGGTTGATGATGTAGATGGGAGCAACATGATCGTTTCGCACCTGCAGGAAAACATTGAGAAAAATAAACAAGCAGTCGTAGACGTTCTTCTTGCTCTGACCAGCAAT
The DNA here is from genome assembly GCF_017976325.1 of Chelmon rostratus. Lineage (NCBI taxonomy): Eukaryota > Metazoa > Chordata > Actinopteri > Chaetodontiformes > Chaetodontidae > Chelmon > Chelmon rostratus. The sequence goes on from NC_055668.1 coordinate 25,272,991, forward strand.
TACAGTCAGAGGTATTTACACTTTTTTTTTTAATAAACTCAAAGTCAAACTGGGCAGTGCTGACCACATCAATCAAGATGTTGCACTGATCATTTCCCGCCTCAAATGTTCAGAATTCAGCGACACATTTCAGTGCAACGGTTAAAGTTTGTGACCAGGCTGCCACTTTTTCCCTGCTTGAAGACAGACCAAGCACACGTGTGGGGCTAAAACAGCAGCTTTAAATTTTAGCAACAAAAATAAAATTTGGCATTTAAAACCAAACCTGAAGTGAAAAAAGAAACTCTGGCACACTCACATACTGTTCTTTGCACTACTGTTGTTTAGCATCCTGCTATCACATACATGCAAAACTTTGTGCAATATTACATTCTTGTTGTTCTTTATACACCTATGTATATATTTTTTTGTTCTACTGACACATATGTACTGTATTTATCTACTGTGCAATAGAGCAAACACTGTACTGAACTAATCCAAACCAACCATGTGCAATTTCTCTATATTTTTCACATTTTAGAAGAAGGCTGGGATGGACCATCACATGTAAACTGAATGCATTTTGGTTCCGAACAACTTCATGTAAATTTTAATAACGGACACCAAGCCCCCAAGCCAGGTCAAGATCCTTCACAGACAGACAGACAGTTAGACAGACACATGACACAGCTTATATACACTATAAATTTCAGTCATAATGTACAGACCTGACGATAAACAGCATAGATGGCCCAGATGGTCAAAGAAAGGGTGATAGAAATGGTAATGTACATCACCACCTGCACGGCAAATCCAAATTTTTTGAAATTTTCAAACATTTGGCTGAAATCACAGTTGTCGTCGGTGATGTTGTGGTAATAACAGAAAGCGGTGATGTTGCTGTGAAAACAGAGGTCGTCGGTGAAGTTTCTGTAATCACAGGGATCGTTGGTGATGTGGTCAGAGTTGTTGTCCTGTGAGGCGTTGATCATGTTGAAATGTTCCATTCTTCCCTCTGAAACATGTTGTTCAAGAGATCAGTTCATGGAAAGGCAGCAAGTTTTTTAATCTATTCAACATTGTTCAGTGACATCACCAAAGTTCACATAAATAAAGTGTATGAATGCTCAACAAATCAAATCAAAAACTGCTGTTTTATATTTTCATCTAAATACTAATGAACATTCATTTTCATGACTGCTTGCAATTTTTATCATCTCTGCATTAGAAAAAAGGAAAGTAAATACCTTTAAAAGCTGCAAGACCCCACCTGAATGGCTTGCCTTCTCCAAGGTCTGATGTGTTGTCTCTGCATCCAAATAGTCCACAGTACATATCGTACATGATCACACGCAACAGCTTCCTGTTCTACACATCCTCTTCTAAAGAAGTTATTTGACTTATCTCTGATAATCATTTTTTTTTATTTTTAGCAAAGCATCAAACTGTGCACTGACAGTTCTTCAACCACTCAGCTCTGCAGCAAAACCCATGACTCGTCCATGCGCTCAGTATGTTTCACACACTGTCAGTCATCATGACTCGTCCATGCGCTCAGTATGTTTCACACACTGTCAGTCATATTCTTACTCAGATGCTGATATTTCTTACATGTCAACATCATATCTGAGGAAAGAGTGGGAATATCAAATTCAATTAAATTGGTCTAATGCAGTATATACTGTACTTCCAAAGATATCTGCTTTTTTTTAATTTTGATGACCGTTCTGGACCGTTCTGAACAGCCCTGTTCTCAAGGGTTCGTCATGACAGTGAGCCAGCAAGCACAACAGCGGGACCCTGAACCACTCAGACCTATTCATTACATTTTTATTTACACATTTGTTTTGGACTTTTTGTCCAAAGGCTGGTTGATTCTGTGATTGTTCAAATCAGCTTTGGTGTTGCTCCTCAGAAATCTTGCTATTTTCGCTCCCCTCCAGGACCCTGTCATTAAGATACCTTTCAGCAACGTTTACCAGCATGACATACACTACAAGACATTTGAGCTCCCTGACTGTCCACCCGATGTGGACCCGACCGTCAGCTACCCTGTGGCTCTGAGCTGCTACTGCGGCCGCTGTTCCATGGACACGTCTGACTACACCTTCGAGAGCCTGCAGCCCAACTTCTGCATGAATGACATACCTTTCTACTACTAGTCCCAAGTAATAGCAAGTGAAAAAGTGCCCCGTCAAACTTTCTAGATGTAAACATGCTTGCGCTTAAAACAAGCAAATTTGGCTTCCAGCGCGGTAAGTGTATTTTACTTGATGAGATGCCTTAAAATAAGTCAGGATGTCCGACTGTCATTGTAGCACGTACAATCCTGGAATTAGATCAAAAAGACTAATTTCAAGCAATCTAGTTAAGCCTTGTTAATGTAAAAGAAGTTAGGGTACTTTAGCATCAAATTACTTAAAATGAGATCTATGAAAATCTTAGGGACCTAAATTAGACCACACACTCTTAAAATAAGGAAACATGGCAATTCTCTCAGAAAAAAAAAACATGTTCTTATTAAGGACTGCAATTTTATGATATTAAAAGTGCAGTTTATATAGTTGAATATATAACACTTTGTTATATATTCCCTTATATATTATATTTACATGAACATATGTGAGGGGCAGCGCAAAATTTCCCTTATTTTCAAAGTTGGAGGTGTGCAGCCTGTGACAGTTTACTGAGTTGATTTTACTAATCTATTGTCAAAAATGTAGCAAATTTTTAAATGAACAATCTCTTTCAGTACTAACCCTACGGAGCCCCTAAAATGTCATGAAGAAAAAAAAACTATATCGTGTGCACGAAAAACTAAAACGTGCGCACGAGACACTAAAACGTGCGCTCGATTTAATGCACTCGTTCATTTACACAGACAGGTAGCAACAACAATGGACAGCGGCTCCGTTCATGACTGAATCTGATTTTAATATTTACCGTATTTCTGCACTATGAGGCGCAACTAAAAGCCTTTAATTTTCTCAAAAACAGACAGTGCGCCTTATAATCCAATGCACCTTTTATATGGATCAATATTGGTTAATTATGGCTATCGTAGTCAGGGGGCGTGGCCGAAGTAACAGCGGTATTCCACTCTCTGCGTGCCGTCATCCTTTTACTGGCGCGTGCAGGCAGCTGTCAACCTGAATAATAAAATGGCTATTTCACTGAACAATGGAAAAATATGAATATTTCACCGGGTTATAAGGCGCACCTTCAATGAATGGCCTATTTTAAAACTTTTTTTCATATATAGGGCGCACCGCATTATGAGGCGCATAGACAGAAACTACCGTACTGTGGTGTCTGGGGTTGCATTATGCATCCACTAGATCAGGGGTGATCTGCATCAGATCGCATCAGCCGCATTAGATCCCTCTGATGCGGCTCCTGAAAATAATTAATGAGCATTTATTTAAAATGTATTTTATATCAGTTTGTTCGTTTTGAAACAAACACCGCGTGCGCTTACAGCAGCAGAAATCACATTATCCACGTTTGATTAATATTTTAATTGCCTATTATTTAGCATATATCCATATTTTTTCGTTGTTTAGTGAAATAGTCATTTTATTATTCAGGTTGACAGCTGACTGCACGCGCCAGTAAAAGGATGACGGCACGCAGAGAGTGGAATACCGCTGTTACTTCGGCCACACCCCCTGACTACGATAGCCATAATTAACCAATATTGATCCATATAAAAGGCGCATTGGATTATAATGTGCACTGTGGGTTTTTCTAGAAAATTAAAGGCTTTTAGTTGCGCCTTATAGTGCGCACCTACAATAGAATTAAAATCTGTGAAAGCAAAATGTCATAGAACGTCTTCCCCACACATGACAGATTTTCTTTTGTATCTTTGTATTCTGCCCTTACTAGGATGTAGAGCTGATTTCTAGCTTGGCAGACAATTAAACAGGTTCCTTAATAAACATCCAGGAGTCAGCAGGCAAGTTTCAGATGTTTACTGTCAGAAGCACTGTGAAACTGCAATACAAAAATAAAAATAAAATGTTTTAAATATATTTGACTCTTTCATTTACATCAAAAAACGCTGAGTCATTAATTATTATGCACAACACAAATATACACAAACATGCTAAAAATACAATTGAGTAGTCACTACAGTAAACTGGCGATTAGCTTGATGCTAGCTTAACATTGAAAACACCATAGACCGGCAAACGCCCTAGCATCGCTCCCGTTTTTAAGTTTTCCAAACAAATTATGAACTGTTTCAGAAGACTATAACAGACGAATTCAACATGAAAAGGTAACTATTACTTACAGACATGTGCTCTTTAGGGTTCAGCAGAGAAAAGTAAATGTGGAGCAGAAAAACAACAGCTTTGCTTCAAACTATCCTCCCTGGAAAAGAACTACGGCAAGCCTACATGGACAAAAAACACATCGCACATTAACCTCCCCTTAAAGCGGTAGCACACTCCCGGCCTGGTATAATGTGCTATACCACTATGACCCTTTGAGTAGCAGCACTACTTCCGAAGCAGGTCTTGAATACACCCTGGGGGAGCCACCTTTAAAAACCCTCACTTCCACTTTACAGACCCTGTTGTCCTGACAAGGAAAGGTATTTACTACAAGTCCGGTAGGCCATTCATTTGGTTGGCCTGACTGTCTTTTGAAGAACAACATCACCAATTTGCAGACTAGGTTGGTCTGCTTGCCATTTCCTTCTTGGCTGGAGTGTCGCCAGGTACTCTTGACACCACTATTTCCAGAATGAATCCGCAAGGCCCTGGACTTGCTTCCAATGACTCTGGTAGAGATCCTTAAGGTCAAGGTCTCCTGAAGGAGCAGACACAGAGTCAACTTTTTGTGTTAAGAGCATAGCAGGAGTGAGTACAGTGCGCATGTCTGGATCTGATGACACAGGAACTATCGGCCGTGCATTCATTATAGCAGTGACCTCCGCCATCAGCGTGACAAGAACTTCATAAGAAAGACTGGGGGAGCGCACATTGAGCAACATGCCATCTAAAATGCACCGAGCAACCCCTATCATTCTCTCCCACACTCCGCCCATGTGGGAAGAGTGTGGAAGATTGAAGTTCCAAGAACAGCCTCATTCTTTAAGGTAAGACTGAAGCTCTGCATTTTCTGGTGATATGCCAAGTTCTTTGCATGAGCCAACAAAGTTTGTTCCTCAGTCCGAACGAAAGAGCTTTGCTGGACCCCTGATGGCTGTAAATCTTCTAAGCGCATTTATAAAGCTTGATGTAGACAGAGACTCCACTATCTCCATATGAACCGCTCTTGTGAGGAAAACAGGAAAACATGACGGCCCAGCGCTTGCTTTCTGAGAGGCCTCCTCTAGTGCGTCGAGCACAGACGCTCCATGGTCCAAATACATCCAATCCAACCTGTGTGAATGGAGGAGCTCGGGTGAGATGATCAGCAGGTCGGTTGGACATTTTTTGTTTTTCCATGCTCCCTCTTAACCTCCTGCAAGTGACACATTTGTGTATGATGCTAGATGCAAGTCTTTTTCCTCCCAGAATCCACAGCCTGGGAGACCTGACTGCCCCTTCAGTGATGTGCCTACCCTGGTGTGCGACTTGTTCGTGGTAATACTGCACCAACAAGGTAGCGACGTGGCTGTTTTTAGGGATGATTATGGGATGTTTCTCTTCCCAGGAGATTGCAGCCGATGACATGCGGCCTCCAATTCTCAACACACCATTTGTATCCAGGATGGGATCAAGCTTTCTGAGAGGGCTGTGTTTTGAGACAATCTCTCCTTTGGACAGGCTCTTTATTTCCTCTTTAAAGACCTCTTGCTGTACAGTCTTGACAATTACAATCCTTGCCTGCGTAAGCCAGTCTGATTTTGGAATACCTCCTTCTGCTTTATAACAGGATCTGACTTTCTGAAGGAACTTGGCTATTCCATGTATAAGCATCTTCCAGCTGGAAAAGCGTTCAAATCTGTGTGAACCAAGCAGTGTCCTAGAGGCTTTTGTAGCAAAGGTGGCAAACAGTGGATGTACGTCTGCATCTGTGTCTGGTTCAATGAGCTCAAAGGACTCTGGCTGAACAAGTGTAGCTCCATCATCCTTTTTAAGCCAGGAGGGTCCTGAAAACCAATTTGTCTCTCCAAAGAGCGCCGCTGGTACTGGTCATGTACCATGTTCTGCAGGATTGTGGTCCGTGCTGACAAAGTGCCACTGTTCCGGCTGGGAGGACTTCCTGATGTGTGCGACTCTGTTAGCGACATACACGTAGAACCTGCAGCTGGTGTTATAGATATAGCCCAGCACCACTCTGGAGTCAGTGTAGAACTTCACTGTGTGGATTTCAACATCTAGTTCATCCATTAACATGTTGGCTAGCTCGACTGCGAGCACGGCCGCACAAAGCTGGTGGTGGTGGTGTTAATTTGGATTTCCCCATACAGAATCCTACGTGACTGTGCCCTTTATCGTCAACTGCTCTGAGGTAGGCCACTGCAGAGATGGCCACTGTGGACAGAGAAAACACATAGTTTCCTGTGCTGTGTGGCGAGCAAGGAAACAGGTAGGTATGGCCTTGGTATGTGGAGTTGCTCAAGTGCTTTCCAAGACTTCCACTGTATCTCTTTTTCAGCAGGTATTGGGTCATCCCATTCACAGTGCTCAACACATAGTTCTCTGACTATTGCCTTGCCTTGTACTGTTATTGGAGCCAAGAACCCCAGCGGATCGAATATGCTGTTGACGGTGGAGAGAATACCCCTATGGGTAAATGGCTTCTCCTCTCTAGACACAAGGAAAGTAAAGCTGTCAGTTTGAAGGTGCCAGTTGAGACCTAAGCTTCTTTGCAAGGGTAAAGATGGAAATGCTTCCATCACTGCATTATGGTTGGAGGCTAACTTATGCAGTCGGATGTTTGAGTCGGCTAACATTTCTTTGGTCTTTTTCAGGACTTGGATGGCATCGTCGTCGGTGGAGAAGGAGGTAAGTCCGTCGTCAACATTAAAGTTCCTTACAACAAATTGTTTTGCCTCCGTGCCATATTCGTCCTGACCTTGCATGGCAGCTCTTCTCAAGCCGTATATGGCAACAGCGGGAGAAGGGCTATTGCCAAATACATGAACGGTCATGCGGTACTCTGCAATCTTTTTGGCAGGGTCATTGTCCTCGAACCAGAGGAAACGTAAGAAATCGCGGTGTTCCTAGCAGACATTGAAGCAGTAGAACATTTGTTCTATATCCGCTGCCACCGCAACAGGTTCCTTACGGAAGTGAGTGAGAACTCCCACAAGTTTATTATTCAGGTCAGGGCTACTCAACAGGATGTCATTAAGGGAGATGCCGTCCTGCTTAGCACTGGAGTCAAACACTGCTCGTACCTGACCTGGTTTACGTGGATGATAAACTCCAAAGATTGGCAAGAACCAACACTCAGACACTCACTAAGCGGTGGGGCTGGTTCAGCATGACCTGCCTCAAAGACCCTCTGCATGAAAGCAACCATGTGTTCCTTCATGTCTGGCTTCTTTCCAAGAGTGTGGCGTGGCGTTGAAAAGCGCTTGACTGCTTGTACTCTATTGTTACGGAGTTTGCGCCTTGGTTCTCTGAAGGGTAGTGGCGCCACCCAACTGTTTCAGTCATCCATAAAGACCTCCCTGTCCATTATTTCCAGAAAGGCCTTGTCGTCCACGGACATGGCAGGCTTGTCATCACTTGGCGCACGCTGGAAGACTCCTTCACTAAGGCTGTCTTTTTCATCGAACAAGTCTTTCATCTCGTTAGCCCTTGGAGATTGATGGTGATGGACTGAAGTATCGAACTTCTCTTTGATGTGGAAGCTGTTAGTACAGGGGTCGAACAGAGAGGTGTGCCCATTACTCAGCACATTAGTTCGGTAGACATTGACACAATCTGGTTTGTGGGCTCTTCCAAGACAGACCTCTCCTACAATCACCCAGCCCAAGTCGAGACGCTGGGTGTAGGGAGCGTCGTGGGGTCCACTGCATTGTTCTCGAACTTTGTGTGCCCATGGTACGTCTCGGCCACGCAGGATTAGGATAGCTGCAGAGGGATCTAGAGCTGGGATCCTGCCTACGACCCGCTTGAGGTGTGTATAGTGTCTGGCGTGGGGATTTCTGACTTGTCATCTGGTAGCATGTCACATTCGATTAGAGTAGGGAGTGGGATGTGAGTTTTACCATCCAATGACTCCATGATGAAATTGTTTGCTCGTCGCCCTGTAGTTTCAATGACCCCGGAGCAGGTCTTCAGGGTGTATGCTGCCGTGCCCTGTGTAATACCAAAGAGTTCAAAAAACTCTGTTCTTGCCAGGGACTTATTGCTCTGCTCATCCAGGACAGCATAAGCCTTAACACCTCTCTCTTTCTGGCCTGCTGGATAAACTCTGACAAGACAGATGTTAGAGCACGATCTTGACCTGACTGTAGTCCCACAGATGTCAGTGCATTTCAACGTGACAGCTTGAGGGGCCTCTTCCCCCTGCTCCCCACCTTGATCTCTCGTGGTTACAGAGGTCTCAGATATCCACGGAGCCAGCCCTGGATGTAGTGCAGTAGGGTGTCTGTCACTCTTGCATTCTCTGCACTGGACATTTTGTCCACAGTCTTTGGCTAGGTGACTGGATGATGCACAGCACCTATAGCAAATATTCTTCTCTTTAAGGTAGGCTTTCCTCTCATCCAAGGATTTGCTCCTGAAACCACGACACTTCCTAAGAAGATGTGGTTTGTTATTGAGTGGTTTGCTTGTCTGGGTCAGCCATCCTTTTTTCTGAAGGGTTGCCATGGCTGCTGTCTGAGTCTACTGAGACCTCTGTCTTTTTGACAGAGACGGGTGTTTTCATGTTGTGTTTAAAGGAATGCTCTACTTTTCCAGTGCTCCAACTGCCTGTGAGTGAGGTAAAGCTTGGGTCATTGAGTGTTTTGGCTTGGTCGCAAACAAACTTTGCGAAGAAGGAGAAAGGTGGATAAGATGTCTGGTGGCTTTCCTTGTACCGAGATGCTAGAGAGACCCATTTGTCGTGCATGGAGTATGGCAGCTTTTGGACGATTGGAGTGATGCCACGAGATGTGTCCAGGTAGTTGAGACCAGGTAAAAATCCATCTGCCCTAGCAGCTTCAAGCTCCAAGAGAAGGTCTCCCAGCTCTCTCAACCTTTGATTTTCTCGGTTTGCGATTTTTGGAAAATCATCCACCTTCTTAAGGAGTGCGTTTTCTATCGCTTCTGGTGCTCCATAGCAGTCTTCCAACCTTTGCCATACCATGCTCACACCAGCTGCTGCGTCGTGTATGTGGATTGCTCGTATTCTCTTTCCATGCTCGGAACATTTTGGCCCAAGCCAAGCTCCTCCCTTGCTGTTAGGTTTAAGTCCGCCGTAGAACTGCAGAAAGACGCCTTCCAGGCCCAGTAATTTTCTGGATGATTGTCAAACCTTAACAATCCGGAGCTTATCATCTCCTGACGTATCAAATACTTGGCCAACTCGGTTGTAGATGATGAACAAGGCTCTTCGGTTCAAGGAGCAGCGCCTTTATGTGGCTGAGGAGGTTGATAGCTATCGCTGAATGGTCTAGTATTGTGTGACTGCGTTTGGTGGCTGTAAGTGTCTTTGGATGGATTTAAACCGTGCTGACGCTCCCGCTTCAGATAGCCAGTCCTGCTTGATCTTTGAGCATGAGGGTAATATGGAGTAGCATCATCCCTCAGTTTGGATGTTTGCTGAACAGGTAAGTCCCAGAATTCATAGCTGCTAATCTCACTTGACTCCTCTTTACCTTCCCCCATACTGTTTCCAGCTGTCTCACCATCGTCCATAGTTAGCTGGCGCATTGGTGTTGGTGTGGGTTCCAGAAGCTTTGAATCTTGGTGAGGTTCAGGTTTTGGATTCTCCATACTTATGCTCAGTATATTCACTTTTTAGACTAGCGCGATCTAGCTCTCCGAATTCATTCTCCGCAGCTGCTTCCAGAACATTAGCTTCTGCGATGGCAGCTGCAGCCGCACGCTCTAGCCTCAGTGTATGCAGACTGGCTTGCAGTTCCGTTTTCTTTCGAGCAGCCTCTGCTGCAGCCTTTTGTTGTTCCTCTTCAATGTATGCTTGTGCTTTAATCATGTCTGCTTCTCTTTGTGCAAATGATGCTTTTGCCCATGCTCTGGCTGCAATGGTGCTTGCAGAGGAACGCTGACTGACACTTGAGGTGTTGGAACATACTGATCGTGTCTCAAATGTGTCTTCATTATTATCCATTGTGTTTACTGCAGCTTTGATGGCACAAGAAAACTGTGTGTTTCCACGAAGATCCACTTTTCTGTAGGTAACCCGTCAGGTGAATGTCTTTTCACTATTCTGCCCTTACTAGGGTGTAGAGCTGATTTCTAGCTTGGCAGACAGTTAAACAGGTTCCTTAATAAACATCCAGGAGTCAGCAGGTAAGTTTCAGATGTTTACTCTCAGAAGCACTGTGAACCTGCAATACAAAAATAAAAATAAAATGTTACAAAGATAATGTATTTGACTCTTTCATTTACATCAAAAAAACGCTGAGTCATTAATTATTATGCACAACACAAATATACACAAACGTGCTAAAAATACGATTGAGTAGTCACTACAGTAAACTGGCGATTAGCTTGATGCTAACTTAACATTGAAAACGCCATAGACTGGCTAACACGCTAGCATCGCTCCCGTTTTTAAGTTTTCCAAACAAATTATTGTATTGTATTGTATTGTAATAACTGTTTCAGAAGACTATCACAGACGATTTCAACATGAAAAGGTAACTATTACTTACAGACATGTGCTCTTTAGGGTTCAGCAGAGAAAAGTAAATGTGGAGCAGAAAAACAACAGCTTTGCTTCAAACTATCCTCACTGGAAAAGAACTATGGCAAGCCAACATGGACAAAAAAGACATCGCACCTACTCTTAAAGGGGCAGCACACTTTGTCTCATGTGGTTCCTCAGCATGATTGCAAGGATGATTTTTTTTTATCTTGTCCTGCATCGTCGAGCTCTACACAATAGAATATCTGTTGGACCTTAATTTATCAGGTTTAATTCAGTGAGTTGGTCAAAGGCACACTTTCATATTTTTGTGTAGATACAGATTTTTAATTGACTGTGCAGAAAATTCCCTAAAAAATTACATGTATTACATATGATTTTATCCATATTGCTACACACCAATCACCAAAACAGCAAATATAAAAAGTACATTAAATAAGGCTAAACAAAAACAGCATGTTGTTTTGTTTCTGATTTGTACAAAGCTTCATGAAAAAACAATCCAGTTTTGAATAGACATACATCAGGGAACAGCTAAATTAAAATGTGTATGAGAGACCAGAAACAACAAAAGACTTAGAAATAAAGATGCCATGGCGGCTATAATGAGCTCAGCTAATCAACAAATAATATCTGGTTTGCTTCTGAGATTAAAGGATCATAATGACTGACATCGAATAACAGCTAAAAAATATTTCCATTTGTTAAACCAGAACATTTCCCTGCAGCCAGAACTCCCACAGCAGAGTCAGAGCTTCCTTTCATCTACAGTTCGGTGTCTTAGTGGAGATCCTGTCTCATCTCTGTCCTTCCTGTTTGTCTCTGTTTCCTCCCCTTTCTCTCTCTCTCTCCCTCTTTCTCTGCCTGCATGAAGCTGACTGTGTAAATGTTGGCATCGTTCAAACTGCTGGTTTGTTGGTATCATTACTGTCCGTTCTGCAACAACACACAGCGGCCAGAAGCTTGTCTATGGCCCCCTTCCTCATGAAAACATACAGGACTAAGTCTGCCAGAGGACTTAACTTGAGAAACAAAAGAGACAGCCGGTGAAATTTATAATTATATATGTTTTTGTCTGCAAGGAAGGAAATGATTCTGGGCAGGAACAGCAGCGTGTAAATGAGCAGCACCAGGACCAAGATTCCCAGAATTCGTCGCTTTTCATCAGAGGGGACAGTGCTGGCAGACAGGGCTTTGAGGGTCCCACCCAGACAGAATATGAACACTGGGAGGGGAATGAGGAGGGAAACTGCGAAGAAGATTCCTGTGTAATTCCAGAAACGGGAAGTGAGGAGAAAGACAAGAGGAAGAACCCAGACCACGACACAGACCACCACAGAGCTCTTGATGGTCCGTCTAAAGCGGTACCACAGTGGGCAGGAGACGATCAAATACCTGTAATGCAAGATAGACACAGACTTTAAGGAGCTGCAGAATTATACAGTAATATAATGGACATATACTGCAGAGACAGATAGCTACCTTTCCACGGCGACACACACCATGAAGCAAACACTGGCACTCACACCAAAGTTGTAAGAATAAGGCAAGATTATAAATATCATCCGTTCCTGAATTGGTGCCTCCCAAATGATAATGCTGCAGAGCTGAATGACGTCGGAAATGAGGAGGTTGATGATGTAGATGGGAGCAACATGATCGTTTCGCACCTGCAGGAAAACATCGAGAAAAGTAAACAAGCAGTCGTAGACGTTCTTCTTGCTCTGACCAGCAATTACAGTCAGAGGTATTTACACTTTTTTTTTAATAAACTCAAAGTCAAACTGGGCAGTGCTGACCACATCAATCAAGATGTTGCACTGATCATTTCCCGCCTCAAATGTTCAGAATTCAGCGACACATTTCAGTGCAACGGTTAAAGTTTGTGACCAGGCTGCCACTTTTTCCCTGCTTGAAGACAGACCAAGCACACGTGTGGGGCTAAAACAGCAGCTTTAAATTTTAGCAACAAAAATAAAATTTGGCATTTAAAACCAAACCTGAAGTAAAAAAATGAACTCTGGCACACTCACATACTGTTCTTTGCACTACTGTTGTTTAGCATCCTGCTATCACATACATGCAAAACTTTGTGCAATATTACATTTTTTTTGTTCTTTATACACCTATGCATACATATTTTTGTTCTACTGACACATATGTACTGCATTTATCTACTGTGCAATAGAGCAAACACTGTACTGAACTAATCCAGACCAACCATGTGCAATTTCTCTATATTTTTCACATTTTAGAAGAAGGCTGGAATGGACCATCACATGTAAACTGAATGCATTTTGGTTCCGAACAACTTCATGTAAATTTTAATAATGGAGACCAAGCCCCCAAGCCAGGTCAAGATCCTTCACAGACAGACAGACAGTTAGACAGACACATGACACAGCTTATATACACTATAAATTTCAGTCATAATGTACAGACCTGACGATAAACAGCAAAGATGGCCCAGATGGTCAAAAAAAGGGTGATAGAAATGGTAATGTACATCACCACCTGCACGGCAAATCCAAATTTTTCAAAATTTTCAAAGGCAAACATTTGGCTGAAATCACAGTTGTCGTCGGTGATGTTGTGGTAATAACAGAAAGCGGTGATGTTGCTGTGAAAACAGAGGTCGTCGGTGAAGTTTCTGTAATCACAGGGATCGTTGGTGATGTGGTCAGAGTTGTTGTCCTGTGAGGCGTTGATCATGTTGAAATGTTCCATTCTTCCCTCTGAAACATGTTGTTCAAGAGATCAGTTCATGGAAAGGGAGCAAGTTTTTAAATCTATTCAACATTGTTCAGTGACATCACCAAAGTTCACATAAATAAAGTGTATGAATGCTCAACAAATCAAATCAAAAACTGCTGTTTTATATTTTCATCTAAATACTAATGAACATTCATTTTCATGACTGCTTGCAATTTTTATCATCTCTGCATTAGAATAAAGGAAAGTAAATACCTTTAAAAGCTGCAAGACCCCACCTGAATGGCTTGCCTTCACCAAGGTCTGATGTGTTGTCTCTGCATCCAAATAGTCCACAGTACATATCGTACATGATCACACGCAACAGCTTCCTGTTCTACACTTCCTCTTCTAAAGAAGTTATTTGACTTATCTCTGATAATCATTTTTTATTTTTGTTTCTGTTGAGGTGCTTGTGGTTCAAGTATGAAAATATGTCAAATTTAAATAATGAATCCTGTCATGATCCTGTCATGACTGGCTGCTTCCACCTCAGCAGTGAAGAGCAGCTGCTTTGAATATCAAACAATCTCTGTAGGCTGAAAATGGCAGCTGAAGCTCAACTCTGCTTGTCTGCAGAACAATTGCAATATTTTTCAGTGTGATCTGGTTCAGCGGCAAAGCATCAAACTGTGCACTGACATTTCTTCAACCACTCAGCTCTGCAGCCAAACCCATGACTCGTCCATGCGCTCAGTATGTTTCAAACACTGTCAGTCATATTCTTACTCAGATGCTGATATTTCTTACATGTCAACATCATATCTGAGGAAAGGTTGGTCTAATGCAGTATATACTGTATTTCCAAAGACATCTGCTTTTTTATTTTGATGACCATTCTGGACCTCTTTCCCTTGTTATAAGATGTTATAATTCCATTATTATACAATCCCTTTGTCCACACTGTAGGAGCCAAATGGGGTACGGTGAGATTTTTTATTTGACCACGGGGTGGCGCTATGGCTATTTAAGGGGACATTTCCTGTCATCGACAGAAAGGGTTTGACCTGGAAGGGCAAACAGGTTTTTGACCGCTGTCTTTGCCGCTGTGCCACGAAATTTGAATGTGTGTTTTGGACTCGGGTAAATCAAGCCACTGTATTATTCACTGTAGAGTTAATAAAGTACTTTTTGCAATAAGAGAAACCGGTATATGGACATTTTTTAACCCTACACAATGACGGAATGGTTTACAGGAGGCACAACAGGTAAAGAGCGCGTCAGCCAGGTCTAACTCGGGTTCAAACCCCCTCAGTAGCCAGTATTAGACTGCGCTCCTTTAATACACACCATTATCACTACATTGGTGTATTCATCAAAAGGAGGAATGGTTTCTTCATTTTGGCTAGACAAACTCCAAATCCAACAAAAACAAACGAAAGAATGTTTTGAACAAGAAACACAAGGACCCTGAAAACCAAGACAACCAATAACTACACTTGTGTCTGCGTAAATTCTAATTTGGCGAAACCTTTTTAATTTTACAATATAAAGAAAATTAAGGCCATTTGAACACACTCCATGATTCACGTGGGCAATCAGAGTAAATCTGGATCAAACTAAAATGATGATTGTTCCAAATTAAATGTCAGTAAACTTTGTTGGACCTACTGTATCTTGCTTTAATTCATGGTAAATCCAAGTTGATGAAGACCTCTGCGGTGAGGACACGTTGGCAAATGTTGAAAAAGAAAGTTTTCTGCTAAATGTGACTTGGGCTTCATCTCTGAGTCAGGAAGATGAGAATGCATCTGTCAGTTTACACTCTCTCTTTCTACCATGTCTAAAGTTTTTTTTTCTTTGTTACACAATCAGTCTATAGTTGAAGGATTTGTATGACCTTTTTTATTTTTCTTCAAATATATATATTGTCATATTTTTAAAATGTACCTTCGTGGTGGTGAAAACTAATGCCTGGTTTGTTTCTTTGATTATAGGACAACAGCCAGTCGTTGAGCTTGTGGAGGACTGGCAGTGTTGGAAATTCACTCAGTACATTTACTCAGTTTAGAGGTCCTTGTGCTAGACTTAGTATAAACATGTGCAGTATTTAGAAGAAACACTGCAAGCAGCACAGACAAGGGAAAGTGTTTCCGGGGACACTCAAAGGTGATGAACATGGCTGGGACACGCCTGTTGTCCCGCCAAAAGAGAAAGAAAAAAAAAAAAAAAAAACCCCAAAACAAGTCTGGAATACATGTAGATGGACAAGTGCAGAGCGGGTCGATCAGTGAGCTGTAGAGGTGCTGGTAGGCTGATTTTGTTATGTTTGTTTGGAGGGAAGCATATTCAAATATGCATGCACACACACACACACACACACACACACTTTAAAAAATTGCTATGCTTCAACAGGCAACTGTGCACCACCGTCCAAACCAAATCATTAGCAAATTTCACAATAATCACAATTAACTTTCACAAAGCAGAAGGTGGCAGCGGTGGAGCACATCACATCTGGTCCATCAGAATTCGTGTGAGCTGAACACAACGGACTTTCCTCTAGTTTGAAACATCAGGACACTGAACTCAGCCGATCACACGGTTCTTCCTGTCAAACTATTTCCAAACTCAAAATCAGACTTTCATTGGCCAAACACCAGCATGTCGTGTGCTCTGTTCCACTCTTTCATACAGTGGCCGTAGTGAACACAGCAGCCTCTAGGGGGCACCGTCAGCACATCGGAATGATGGATCTGTAATAAACTGCATTCCTACACGGTCAGAACAAACTGACTTGCAGGTTGCTGGCTTAACTGAATGTTGTGAATTCTGAAATAAAATCTTTGTCAGACTACAGATTATTTTGTGTTCAGTTGTGAAACATTGTGTCTGGACTTGCTGTGAGGACTGTTGGGATGAGCAGGTGGCCATAGCCTCTTCACCTTTATTTACTTTACTTCTGACCCATCTCAGGTAGCAGAACGCTGAAGTCATGTATTTGTCACAGGTTTTGTTACATTACATAAAACAATTGAATTTCAGTAAATATTTTTCCTTGTAGCATATCATTGTCTACAAGACAATACAAAGGCCATCTTGTAGTCCTTCCAGTTGCTTCAGAGAAACATGAGGTCCGTTGTTGCATCATTGATTCTGATGAATTTTAACAAGTTGATTCCAACATGGGATCTGAGACTCCCCCATTGTCACACAGCAGCTGTGAGTTGTGGTTTTCACTGCTGCTCGGACTGTCTGTTGGTATTTGTGTTTGTGGTGGATGATGGACTTTAACTTGAAACACGTCCCACTTTTCAGGAATCAGTCCTTTGTTAAAGAGCAGAGAAGCCAGACAGGAGACCAGTAATATGGTGGCAAAGGTGACCAGCATACAGATGGTCCTGATAGGGGAGTACTGAATGTAAACGCCATCTTCGAGGGCGCATCCTGGAAAGTGTATGACAGGTGGTAGCCCTATCAAAGGCTCTCCACACAGAAGTCTTAAAAAGAAGCCCAGCAGGAAGCCCACAGCGGCGCCGTAAGCATTGGAAATGTTGAAGAAGAGGACGCAGACCAGCTGCGGGAACATCATAATGTAGGCGATTTCTCCACCCATGACCCAGAAAGCCATGACACCTCTGTGCAGGAAGGTGAGTGATGTACCTGCCAGGCCGAATAAAACCACAGCAATACGAATCACCCAGCGGAGCTCCATGTCTGAAGCCTACAAAAAGAGGAAGATAATCAGGACAGGAACTTTCCAAACTTCTCTCATTCACTGCGTGGTCGTGTTTTGATGCTTTGTGTTCTCAACACAACATGGATTCTAGGAAATCCAGTTGGAGTTACAGATTAATGCGTTTTTTTCACATGCTTTCCCAGGAGTCAAACCAGGTTTTCCCAATGACCACTTTCACATAAAAGGGCCGGTGTTCACAGCACGAGTGAGGCTGCTGGCGGTAGAGAGGCATATTCTACAAGCAAAGAGCAAACTATAATATGAAATAATAATCCAGACAAGATGGAGCTGCAGCTGTCAAATGCAGGAGGGCGGCTGGCAGAAAATAGCTGACTGTGTGAATGCAGTTACGTAAAGGACAATGCCCGACGAGGTGTCCATTGTCAGGAATTAATGAACGAAGTGGAGGACGGCTGCCTCTGCAGAGTGCATTCATTTGTGATTAGGGCATTAAAAATAAAAAAGACCATTAATTTATATTTTCATTTGCTTTGCAACCGAAATCTAAAGTTTTTCACAAGCTCAAACTCAGTTTACCTTGGTCCTCAGGATCTTCTTGTAGATGTTTGAGGAGAAGATGGAGGCTGCAGACAGCAGGGCAGAGTCCGTCGACGACATCACGGCGGCGGCCACGGCTCCGATGCCGATGACGGAGATGTAGGGCGGGGTGAGGTGCTGCAGGGAGAGGGGTAAAATCAGACCCGTCTGGCCTCGTTCGAACGGAGGCGGAGAACCATACGAGGTCAGGTTCCAGTCTAAGAGACAGAAGAGGTGCAGGATTAATCAGTCGGACTGACGTGTTAGAGGTGTCACTTCTCAATCAGTGGGAAAAAAATCCTGTTCAAACACAGTCACAGTGCAGGAGCAGCTACTCTCATACACTGTGATGAATGTTTCAAATCATACCATGCCATACGATCATTATACAGCGACCCACGACATGCTCAGTGAGCCGGTTCTTCTAGTAGCACCTCTTTCTTTTCAAAGTTTAAATTTCAAGCTGGAAAGCACTGACCACCACTGCTTTACCCGTTGATGCAGCTACTGCCCCAATGAGCACAGGAGGGATTCCAAACGTGGGGATGAGAAATGCTGCAGCGTAACATCGCAGCTTGGCGGTGGCGGAGGAAGAGGCTGACAGTGTCCTCTGGTGGAAGTCCTGGAAACCCAGGTCTCCTATACTCTTGGAGGGGAAAAGAAATGGTCGCAAGGAATGAGAGATTTAGAGATAAATGTATATGCATATGAATTTTAACGTCCAAATGATCAGACATAAAATTCTGAACCTAATTTGAACTTTTGCCCCATCGTCGTGTTATGCCATATTTTTAAAAACCAACATTACTTTCCACTCATGTGATGAGACTTCACAAAGCGTTGCCCAAAGCCTCCACATTGAATAAGAACACAGCAGTTATCATGGACTTCATTCTGTGCTTTCAGCCATTTAGTGAGTCGCCTTTTTCCTCCTGGTGCACATCTCACCTCCATCACACACCATCAGTCTTGACTGGTCTTAATGCATCAGATGCGTTTCTTTATCTTACCAGGAGTAAAAAGATATCGATCCACATCCAGGCTCGTTCTGCAGTCAGGGTGCCGACCCAGGGGGCCTGGAAGGTGTGGTTGAAAGATGTGGTGGTGATGTCAACGGAGGTGGGATTCATGAAGAGGAAAGGGACGCACAACCACTGAGGAGAGATGCATTATTAATACACACATCGAAGTGGAGCTCGTGTCTATTGCCCTGCTCTACTTATATGCTCAGGGTACCACTCTCTCTGTGTTGAATAACGTCTTCTAGCTGTGGCTCTGGAGAAATGTCATCAGAGTTATCTCAGCCTGACCTTGGAACATACACCTGTAACAGAAACCTTTTTATTTAAAGCTAAATGTGTAGGGTTTAAATGCATCAGCATTTCAAATGTAGGGAAGTTATAATAAAAGATGCTCTTGTGTTGCATCATGGGAAATGTAGGATGCAGCATTTTTGGAGCTTGACCTGAAATAAAAGTCAGCATATCTCTCGGCCTCTGATTTTTTTGTTTTAGACCTTTTACTTTAATTTTCTTGTGAATGCCCCAATTTTATGGACATGAAATTGGGGCATAAAATTGAAGGAGGCCCCCTTTAATATACTGACAACATTTTCGACAACACACATAAAACGAATGCCAAAGATTTTAGAAAATTTCTAACCAGTGACGTAAATGTCCTTCAGTCTAACTAGGGGCTACAGCCCGGCTGGCTGCTCTGTGAAGCTGCACATGCACATACTGTATGCTTAGAGCTAAATGTCAGCATGCAAACATGAACACAGTCACAATGCTAATCTGCCCGTGTGTAGCAAGTACGATATTTACCAACTTTGTTTGGCATGCTAGCATGGTAGCATTTGCTCATTATCTCTAAGTACAGCTGAGACTGATGGGAATGTCTTTAGTTTTGCAGGTAATGATGATGTTTCTATTGATGTTTTGATATGTTTTGACATGAAACTGGGTCACTGTAACAGTTGTGGAGGCATGCTAACTCAGATGTGGTTGACCAAATTACCGAGGTGACAAAAATGAGAGTGAGCTGTATGATGTCTGTGTAGGCCACAGAGTAGAGACCTCCCAGCAGGGTGTAGGTGATGGCCACAGCAGCAGAAATCCAGATGCACACAGCGTAGGACAAACCCAGGATCACACTCATTGTAACTCCTATGAAACACACATGCAGTGGCCATGCACATTCAGAACAAACAAATAGTGCACACACATATCCGGAGACACATTCGAGCACACTCGTCAGCGCATCATTGATTAGGATCATCAGCACAGTGCAACGATTCACTCATTTGAAGTGATGCATCAGTTATAAATTATGCAGAGCTAAAAGAGAACTAATTGCTCAGAAATAACATTTGAAATGCTTTCATCAAATTAATTGTGATTCTTTAAAAGAAAGATTTTTCAACATTTTTCTGAAATGCAGCAGAATAACTTCTGGGTGGCACCATAATGGAAATGAACATTACAGAACAATAATAGTAAACCTACCAAGGCTACATTACACTCTTAAATATGGCAAGCAAGAGAGCAAGGCAGCAGGAGGCTGAAGAAGTACACAGTCACAAATGCTGTACAAGTACACACATACAGTACAAGCACAGTATGCACAGAGTTCATACAGATCAACACGCAGTTGGATAGATTGTTACCTAAGCTTATCAGCGTTGATGTCACCCAAATAATTTCTGACAGCAGTGGTGCCACAGACAGAAGTCCACTCAGCTTGTCTCCGTACTTCGAGTGGAAAGGGTCCATCATGGTAACATACTTCCTGTTCCTCATCGGCTCAGCAAAGAAAAGACCACCTTAAAGAGAAACGCAAAAGATCTGCAGCTCTGGTTCCACTGCAACATTACAGGTTAAGTATGTCATATATTCTTATCTTTTCATCGTCCGTTCTTTCAGACCAGCAAGCTACAACGGTAGAAACTGCCTTCGGTTTTGGAGGTTTAAAGAGTCTTTGGTACTTTTTGAGTGTAGGAATAAGTGGCATGACATGATGAGGTTAAAATATCCCTCCGCTCACTCCACCCTTACAAACGTACGGGAGAAGCTATGGTTGCTGCTAAAAACAGCCCTCTGTAGATATGAAGAGCTCATTCAAAGGTAACGAAAACACAATTAGTCTTATTTTCATATAAAGCAATCTTTATACATCCGTGGCAGCGGATTCAATTCAATTAGTTTCACTGGCTGCAAAAGCAGTAAAGGCCTGTGCTCCAGAGGGAAGGATGACCCATCGACATATTTACTGTTTTCTAAGAAATGACCAACTCAAAAATACCATTAAAAATACCTACAAAACAACTTTTTCTTATCATTGTTGGGGCTGACAGTGGCGTATAGGCGATGCATAGCGTAAGACACATAAACATCAACTTTGACTTCATGGGAACTTTAAAGTGTCTTTAATCCACTTTAAACCCAACACAGATGATCCAAAGTATGAAATAATGGACAGAAAAAAAGAACTAAAGAAACTTGAAGGGAAGTGTCCATCATGTCCTCATGTACATGAGAAAACTGAGAAAGGCTCAATATTCTAAAGAGAATTAATGCACTTACTTACATTACAAATGGCAACAGCTGAACTGTTTTAAAATGATGATTTGAAACTTAAACTTAAAATGAAAAATATGTGAAAACTGTCTGAGAAACAGCTCATGTTGAAGCATCTCAAGAAAACGTCTCAGCTGAAGTGTGAGCGCTGAAGTGAATGTGGAGTGAAGTGTCAACCAGAGTAAACATAAACTTTAATGTTTGGAGTTTAAAGAAAAGCATCTTACCAACAGTGAAAGCTACCGTCGCTGCTATTGGCATCACAGCCCAAATCAGGCCCAGCTTTGGGTCGTAGACTGTCTCAGCTGTGCCGATGATGAAGGTCCCACCAACCCAGGTAGCTGCATGATGAGCGTACACACACACACACACACACTTTAAATGGAGATAATAGCTGGAAGTATGACTTCAGTCAGTATTGCTGGCGTTTTCTCTAATAAGTCAAAAGCTACTTAAGTAAAGATAAAGAAAACTAAGATAGAAGTGCGAAGATACAATAAATACACACATATATCTACACAATAAAAGCACAAGAATTCCTGTTGGTGTGAGACAGAATAAGTCAAGTTCTCGTGCTTGCAGGTTAAAAACCAGGCCTGAAAATGACTGAAGTTGATGCTTAGTAATCCAAAGTAGACACCATATGTTGTTTAGCTCTGTCTGCTAATTAGCAAATTATGACATCAGTAAATACAGAGTTTAACTAAAATCTGAAACACCTGAAGAGTTCATGTTGTCCAGTAAATAAAGTTACCAGATATTAAAGTACTTTAAGAGATCCTGCATGAACATTAAGATGTGTTTGTAGAGATGTCAACACTGTCAAGATGTCCCATATGGTTAGCATGAAGGAATGAATGAATGAATGAATGAGTGTGTTGATTTTAGTGTCTGGTCATTTACATTCATCACTCACAGGATTATTCAGACAAATTAATCAACCCCAAGCCAAACTTTCCAATATGCCACCAGCATTTAACAGCACGATATACTGACCTCATCTGAACAGCCTACATGTCCTGTACTATCCAAAAAGATATCCAAATAATAAATGTGTACACAGAGACTCAGAAACACGAAAAACAGAGCAATGCCTCAAACAAAACACAAAAAACAAAACCTACCATGTGTTAACTGTCTAAAAGGAGACAGCAGCGAACCTGCAGCTCGCAGCTGCTGCACAGAAACAGACTCACCGGTTGTGGTGAAGATGCCGACGACCAAGCTGATCTTTCTGTTCCCCAGCAGGGCCATGTCCGCATGGTTTGCCTGCGTCCTGTTTTCATCACGTTTGGATTTGATGGAAGCCCAGATGCCGATCCCGAGCACCAGCGCGTAGAATATGATGGTGGCCACCAGCCCCGGCACGTTGACGGCCATGCTGAGTGTCCGGACGCGGCGCAGAGCGCACAGTGCCGAGCGCACAGTGCCGAGCGCGCAGCGCCCTGCGCGCAGGTCGTCGGAGGCACTTGCTCAACCTGAATGACTGACAGGGCGTCTGGGTGTGGCTGCCACAGCAGCCGCAGGCTGCACGGCTGACAAGCTCGGCAGCATTTCAGTGCGTCTTCTCCAGCAGCGTCTAACAGGCGGGAAAAGACGTTTCGATCAGACATTCATTTACAATTCAGATGCGTCACTTCGCTGCTCAGCTGCAGCAGCTCACAGTGACGCGGCTGTGCAGAGTCCCAGAGCTCCATCAGGATGTCTGAGGACTTTTCTTCATCAAGAAAATTACAAAAAAAAACACATCAGAACTACATAGATTCTTTGATTTTGTGTCCCAATTATCATATCAGACCCATAAAATGTGTCACTTATTGTAATTTCAAAGTTTCAGAGCAGAATCTCATGAGTACATTTCCAGATTTGGTGGAGCTGAGAAACCAGGGGCTGAATGTTCACACCTTAAACACGAAAAGCCAAAAGAGTTTCTGTTTCTTTTGGTTTTGTTTGTAATGATGATTAATAATGATATTTGTGTTCTGCGTTCCTGTTGGAAATCAAAGGGAAAGAGAAGCATTCCACTCTGAGGGGATATTCTGTGCAGGTTTCCTGTCCTGACCCTGTCTGGAACAGTTCAGACTAAACTGAAACCTTGCGGCAGAAACAGACCTGGATCCAGCAGCGTTCAAGCAGCAGGCTGCCACTTGTTGTTCAGCATTGGCCCTCGGGGATCCCCCGCCTCTCAGCCTCCTGACTGTGTTACTGTCTCTCTCTAAAACAGCCCCTTCCATTGTGAGCCTGCAATCAAAGGCGTCAGGTTTCCTGCAACTTTAACAAAACCTATTGTCGACTATTTGTTAGTTACTGGGTTTGGTGGCTGCAGCATGACCACCAGTCACAGCATTTGTCATTAAAGGAGCTCAAAGTCATCCACTAATAACAATGAAGAGCAGAGAAAGTGAGGAAGTATATTCAGAAGTTGTAACCAGCAGATGTTTGGTTTAACTTTTCTCTGTGTAAGTCCCAGATATAAGATCATCTACAGATCTACAGGCCATTTTAATGCACCTTTCTAGAGCAGAAAGTGTTTTACATTTGCAAAACCAGTTTAAATAACAGACGTAAAACGCAATCACAATATGAAAAAATAACAAGTAGAGTTTAAGAACAGCAAAGTTTAATGAACTGGACTCAGGGAGCTTTAAGCCTGCAGGGAGGTGCCACCATGAAGGAAACCTGATGTAAGCACATGTTAGTTAATTTAAACACAAGATACTTGTGCTCAAAAAGAGGATTCATTCTCAGTGAAGAACCTTGGAGCTCTAATCTGCCTCTATACCTGCCAAAGAGCAGTGATTCCTAACACGACTCTGGGGGTCATCAGGTGGAAACCTCCCTTCAACAGTGTTTCGCCTACTTAGTCCCACTACACCTCCAGGAGGCTAGGCGGTGAACTCCGGCGTCCCAGAGTCACCCCCCCTAGTGCCAGTTCACACTGCTCCTACACAATCCAAACAGCACCACCACGTTCAACTGACCCAGAGATGCTCCAGGTAGTGGCCAGTACCGATGCTACCATTTAACCATTGCTAATGCTAATGCTAACCGCTAGGAAGAACAGAAGAAGACAATACAGTTCCGATGCTACCATTTAGCTAATGTTACGTGCTAACCGCTACCTGCTAAGAGGAACAGAAGAAGACAATAAAGCTAGATTCACCTATACTGTTAATGTTAATTGCTAGCTACCAATACTAACTGCTAAGATACTATCATACTCTCACCGCTTTAGCTATTGTTAGCTGCTACAATGCTACCACAGGCCTAGATGCCACATGTAACTGCCGATTGCCACACTACCATCATCTACCCCTGCCTCTCACCAACTGCACCAAGAAAAAGCGGGGTGGGAATACAAACCCTGGTTCGGGTAGGGGATAGAAAATAAAGAGGTAGAGTCAAAAGATGAAAGTAGGGATTGGATACAGACCCTTGTTCGGGTAGGGGGTGGAAAATTTAGAGGGTGCTGAAGGTGGAGGCCTAAACCACAGACTACATTTAACAGCCTCTTCTAACATTTCCTTCAAGAAGCAGCAAACCCTACCATTTCCTTCAAAAAGCAAACAAAGCAGGAAAACAAACCCTAACATTTCCTTCAAAAAGCAAACAAAGCAGGAAAACAAACCCTAACATTTCCTTCAAGAAGCAAACAAAACAGGAAAACAACCAAAGTGTGTCAGCATGTCCTGCATGTGTTTGCTGGTGGAAAGGTCAAGAAAAAAAATTCTCCACTCAATTCATTTTTGCTGTAAAATCCACAAATTGGTCATCCTTCTTGTCTCAGCTGAATGTACATCTGAACCTGACTGCAGATTATGTTTTGGTGACCTATTTTTTAAATATACTACATTAAATCTTCGGTGTAAAAACAATACAGCTGCAACATTTTTTATGAAATGATGCCAGTAAGAAGTCCTGCGTAATTCTGTGGTTGAATCGTTGTGTAGTTTTGCTTGTGACATGGTGGTGCAGGTGGTGCAGTGTGCATAGCAAACACAGTATTAACCTGTGATCATTAAAACAGTATGAACGGACAAAGATTAACACTATGTGCATATGACAACAACCACAGGAGGCTCTAGGGTGGGGCTCGATGAAGCAATAGCTGTGCTAGCACTGCTGTTAGCTGGCCCCCACTGGGACTCTGCCAAGCCGTGAAAAAGCCCACAAAAATCTTTATAGCATGATGAGTTATTTTAAGGTTTCAAACGAGGGGCCGCAGAGAAAATTAGAGGCGACAACATGTGTTCTTAACTTTACAGCCGCTGAGCCGCAGACGCTGCCTGGACAAGCTCACGCCGTAAACGTCCAAAAGCTCCATTTTCTGGTGAGAAAAATAAGATAAACGTTTTTTGAAGAAAAACAGTAAAATATGTATTTATATATACACCATATAAAAATAGCAACTATGAAGCAATTCACAGTGGAAAAACATGCAAATTCAATTGTAGTCATGTAAGTGTAGTCATCTCTGGTCCTCTGGGTTCTTTTAATGAAGCAATAGGAGAAGCTGTTGTGTAAGTGGCCAGCGGAGCCGGAGTTTTTTGTGTATTATTCATGTTCCCGTGTTGGCGCTCCCCAGAAAGTTTAAAGGGAAAATCAAATAGTGACGTCACACGCCAGGTTTGCATGTTTCTGAGCAGCTGGTCGGGAGAGTGAATCGTACAAAGTAAGTTGAAAATTAAAACGAATAGAAGTAAAATAAGGATTTCGTGACGTTTGACAATAAGCCCAACATTTATGTGAATGTGTTTCTTTTGTTTATCATTGAGTGCAGTTGGTCCGACGCCGGTATTTGACCATTTCAACAAGGCTATTGTATCTAGTTTGCACCCTTGGTAGGCGAAGAGAGGTATGCGTTATCTTTGTATTAATGGGCTGCTGGGGGGGTTTTGTATTATTATTAGAGATTGATGGGTTTTTTTTTTGTACCAATTGCAGTGTGTGTGATTTTTAAGGAAACGCGAAATATTAGTTTTTGTTGTTGTAATTTATACTTGAATTGAATGTTGATGTATTATGGAATTGATTTGTTTTTTTTTCTTTTGCTATGTGGTTTTAGTTTCACGGTATCCTAACGGAAGAATAAAGTCGTACCAGTCGAACTCAACGCTGTGATTACTGATGCCAAGGGCCGCTACAGTGAAACTCTACGCTGCATTAGAGTCTTTTCCTGGCCAGTGCTCTCCTCCTACCAGCGGCTTCCCCATGCTATAACTGCAGTGAAAGACCTTCGGCTGAGTGGTAAAGTCACTTGCGGAGACGCGGAACGGTTTAAGCAAATACTGTATATGAAGTCATCTGCTCGCTTCCTCAATGAACAATGCACAAGACAATGGACATTTAAAGACGAGAAATGTAGTCAATCTAAGCGAATGTTGTGGCATAAATGTTTGAACTGAAATGCTTGTTAGAGGTTAAGTTTATCAAAGGTTAACACAATCACTTTAATCTTGAAATCAATGGTAATTTAATAGTGAATTTTTTTTTTTTGAGTATAAATTTTACAAAGGTCTATTTTTGCTGTGACATGGTTTATTAGCTTTATTTCTAAAAGGTGTAAATGTCTGATACGTGGAGTAGTTTAAAATTTTTGAAAATAATTTAAAGGCCACCACTCATCAAATTTGAGTTTCCATAGGCATTTATAAGGTAACAAAAATGTTTGCACCCTCTGAAGAAATAAAGAATCACACTGAGATTCAACAAGTAAGGTCTAGCTCTCGTGAGCGAACCTTAACAGAAAAGGGCCAAGCGCTTCAAAAAGAGGAACTAAAGAAAAAGGAGAAAGCGTTTAACAAGGCATATGAGACTTGGAGATTGGCTGCTAAAGAAATAAGAGCTAAACTAAAGACTTTCTGCTCACCTGAGGAGCTCAAGGAAATACAAAGAATCATAAAGGCTAAACATGATAAGGTGTGCCAACATTATGAGCCCATTCGACTTAACCACACAAGTACTCCAGATGTTGTCAAGAAAATGGATGCATGTAGCACCTTATCATCTGAGATGTGTGATATTGTTAATAAACGAATGAAGAATATGGATAAAACTTTCAATGATTGTTTAGAAAAGGAGAGAGTAAGGATGCAGCTAAATAAGGAGGAATATGGGTCTGTCTTTGGGAGGACCAACACAGAAACAGTAGTTTCACAAGCTCTTGAAGAACCGGACGACCAAGTAAGCAGCATTTCTATATCGTCGAGCAAACGAGCGGACGCAGAAGCAGAGTTGGCAGCGAAGATGGAGCAAGCAAAGGCTGTTCAAACACTACATGCTCAACAAGCAAAACTTGAGAAACTAGAGACTGAATGGAAATTAAAGGTGGAAGAGGAAAAATCAAAGTTGCAACAGCTGAAGGCAGAGAGTGAAGTGAAGGTTGCAGAGGCTCGTGTGAGAGCATACAACAATTTTGTGGAGACTGCCAAAACTCCCCTGGACAGCCTTAACACTGAATACCAACCCTTCCTCAATCCGCAAGCCTCACCCTTTGAGCCGCGACACACAGCACCTCTAAAGTTAATTCCTGAAGATGCTAGTTTTGCTCAGGAAACCATGTTGACCCAGGCAATAGCAAGTTCATTAGCTTTAAGTCGCTTACCTGTCCCAGAGCTAACAACCTTTACAGGTGACCCTCTGAAGTTCACAGATTGGAAAGTTTACTTCATGGCCCTGATTGACCAAAAGCCCCTTCCAGTAAGTGAAAAAATGCTTTATTTGAAGAGTTATTTAGCAGGGGAGGCACGCAGGGCGGTGGAAGGTTTCTTTTACCGGAACTCAGAGGATGCATATAAAGGTGCCTGGGCTGTTCTAGAAGACCGGTATGGCAGTCCATTTATTGTTCAAAGGGCTTTTAGAGAGAGACTTTTAAAATGGCCGAAGATAGCTGCTAACGACCCAAGAGCATTACAAGAGTTTGCAGATTTTCTCTTAGGATGTGCGCAAACTATGCTTCATATTAAAGGCCTATCCATCTTGAATGATTGTGAAGAAAATCACAAACTTCTGCAGAAACTGCCTGAATGGTTAGTACGCAGATGGAATCGAATTGTTGTTGAAGAGTTAGATCGATCCGGTGATTATCCAAGCTTTCAACATTTTTCAGAATTCATGCAGAAGGAAGCTCGCATTGCCTGTAATCCAATTGCCTCCCCTTTAATGATAAACTTAAAAACATCAGATGAAAGATTGCAGAAGAGAGCCAAAACATTCAACACGAGCACTAAAATAAAAGGCTTCAACTTAACACCAACAGAAAGCCTAAAACCAAAGCCACCTTGTTTGTTTTGCGGAAACGAAGCACATGCCATTGCTAAATGTCCAGTCTTTGTGATAAAAACTATGGATGAGAAAAGAGCCTTTATTTATGAACATCATTTATGCTTTGGATGCTTAAGAAAAGGCCACTCTGCCAAAGACTGTAAAAGGCGACATATCTGCGACACCTGTGGTAGACGTCACCCTACCTGCCTGCATCGAGAAAATGTAAGACCTATAGAAATGACAAATAATGTTGCCACAGAAGATCCCGTAAACAATGAAATCCATAAAGTTATGTCTCATGCCCTGACTCAGCATGATTCTGCCACTTCTAGCATTGTTCCCGTCCTAGTGTCTTCAACAACAGACCCCCAGAGAGAAATACTCACCTATGCTCTTCTTGACACTCAGAGTGACTCCACCTTTATGCTAGAAGATTTGGCTGTCGACTTAAATTTGAACACTCAGCCGGTGCAGCTTAAATTAAGCACCATGACAGCTGTGAATACTGTCATAACCAGTAAAACTGCCAGTAGTCTGCAAGTTCGCGGATTTAGCTCTGAAGCACATATTCAAATACGACAGGCCTACACACGTGACTTCATACCAGTTGATAAGTCCCACATTCCAACAAGTAGCACAGCTCTGAAGTGGCCTCACCTCAGCCATCTAGCCAACAAGTTACCACCACTTCAAGACTGTGAAGTTGGACTCCTTATTGGCTATGACTGCCCTTTAGCTTTGGCCCCCCTAGAGGTCATCATGGGAAGCGAAAATGAACCTTTTGCGACGAACTGTGCTAGGTTGGAGCATCATAGGGTCGGCCAACCCTCATTTGGACAGACAGGGCAGCCATAGTTTTGTGCATCGTGTTGCAGTTAAAGAATTGCCTGTGCCTGCTGTGACAGATGTGTTGAAGGTTTTGGAGTCAGATTTCAATGAAAGGAACTATGAAGACAAATATGTGTCTCAGGATGATGTCCGCTTCATACAGTTTCTGAGTGATAATATTCAACAGGAAGAGGATGGACACTACCAGATGCCCCTCCCCTTCAAAAAAGACAAGCCACCAGCACTGCCAAACAACAGGAGGCTAGCTACTGTTCGGTTACAACACTTGAAAAGGAAGCTATTTGCCAATAAACAGTATCATGACCAGTATACTGCCTTTATGGAAGACATGGTCAGCAAAGGAAATGCAGAGCCAGCTCCTGCACCTTCTGAGGGAGAAAGTGTCTGGTATATTCCTCACCATGGGGTTTATCACCCAAGGAAGCCAAATAAGCTAAGAGTTGTTTTTGATTGCTCAGCAAAGTTTAATGGCATCTCACTAAATGACACTTTACTGACTGGTCCTGATTTGATTAATTCACTGGTGGGAGTTTTATGTCGTTTCAGAAGGGAGGAGGTTGCCGTGATCTGTGACATTGAGAAAATGTTCCATCAATTCAGAGTTTCTCCAGAAGCTCGTACCTACCTGAGGTTCCTTTGGTGGGAGGGCGGTAACTTAGAAAATGAACCACGAGAATATCAAATGACAGTTCATCTTTTTGGTGCTGCTTCCTCACCTGGATGTGCTAACTTTGGCCTGAAGTATCTGGCTCAGCAGTGCAGAGCTATCCATCCCGCAGCATCCGCCTTTGTTGAAAGGAACTTTTATGTTGATGATGGATTAATCAGTCTTCCAACTGTTCAAGAGGCCAAAGAATTAATTGTTGAGGCACAGGAACTGTGTAGCCGTGCAGGTCTCAGATTACACAAGTTTGACTCAAACCACAAAGATGTTCTTTCCTGTGTAGCTTCCTCAGAAAGAGCAGAGTCAACAGATCCTTTGAAACTAAATCCAGAGGTGACATCAGAAGGACATGTACTAGGCATTCAGTGGTCAATGGTGAGTGACTCTTTTAGTTTTAGCATTAATGCAAAAGATCATCTTCCAACTCGTCGAGGTCTCCTCTCTGTCATAGCTTCTCTGTATGATCCACTTGGGTTCATGGCCCCCTTTACCCTTAGTGGAAAGTGCATCCTACAGGAGCTGTAGGATGCACTAATTGCAATTGCAGTGTGTGTGATTTTTAAGGAAACGCGAAATATTAGTTTTTGTTGTTGTAATTTATACTTGAATTGAATGTTGATGTATTATGGAATTGATTTGTTTTTTTTTCTTTTGCTATGTGGTTTTAGTTTCACGGTATCCTAACGGAAGAATAAAGTCATACCAGTCGAACTCAACGCTGTGATTACTGATGCCAAGGGCCGCTACATGTTGAGTCCCCAAAAATCAGTTTTATTCTAACATAAATAGAATGTGCAAGGTTACAGAGCACTGGGTCTCGACTTAAACCTTTCCCTGATCCACAACATAGTTGGGTCAGTTCACCAAGTCTGACACACTACCCCTCCCTGACCCAGTGTTTTATAGACAGAACATGAGGAAATGCTGAAACAGTCGTCGGCTCCTTCTCATCGGCTCCTGGCCTCTGCTTGATTATTTTTGAGAATCCAGCGTCACTGGCCCAGCAACCTGTTTGCAAGGCCGAATCTAGAGAGACACCCTTATCCCTGACGCCAGCCTGTTTTATCTTAAGTCGAGGGCCCCAAGATGTCTCCCATGCCAGGCCTCTATCTCAAAACCTCCTGTTCTAGGTCACACTGGCCTCAGATATATTTTGCACACAAAGAATCACTCCTCGTCTAAATCACTTCTATGAATAATAAAGGAAAAACTTACCCAGGAGAGGTAGAATTTCTATTTCTGTTGATTGTTCAGTCACACAATCCATCAGCAGAAAATATGAATAAGATCAACACATCAGGATCCAACTATCATTAATGTAAGCATATGCATGTAATCTAACTATTAGCAGAATATATGTGTGCAATCAGACTTATCAAAGTACAGGAAAATGACCCAAAGATCCGTCAGTTTAATGAGGCCTAATTAGACACACCTGCTGTGCACCTGGGAAGCTGTGCTGGCTGTGATTGGTGGATGGAGTTCTGCAGCACCTGGAGAGAGTTAGTGATTTGTCTGCTCCAGAATAGATACTAGAGGAGGCTGTGGCCTGAGCTTTTTATCTCATTTTTTGCTGCCTTTGCGCTGTGTGAGAGCATTAATTCTGTTTTTGTGGCTTTGATAGCGTCGTGTTTCACACGTTTCAGTCTGGGTGTGTTTCTACTCTGTGCTGTAAACTGGTTTCACTTGACGCTCCTTTCCCCTCTGATCTTAAAGTCATTTGATTGCTGCATATATTATATAAAACCTAATGTATGTCCAAAACCCATATTTTGATCTTGCAGATTTGCTTACTGGATAATCCTGAGTACATGTTTGTTGTGCAAGTAATTATGCTGTTGGTATGTTTTGTTGTTTATTGTTTTAGTATATTCTTATTGTCTAAGTATTTGTCATTTTTGGTATATTTTTATTGCATTTACGCATATTTTTATCTGCATGTTAGCTTGTTTTATTCTAGAGTATTTATTTTATTTTATTATTACTTTCTTATTGTTTCTAAAATGGGGGTTGCAATACAAATTTCATTGACATGTTATGCTCAGTGACAATAAAGACAATCGAATCTTGAAAATATTTTAGTTAATTCGTCTTGTTGTTGGTGCTTCTGGAAACATTTCACAGATTAATGAATGATTAATTAATATAATAAAATCAAACTGCTGAGTGACTGACTGGCAGCGAGCCTCAGCTAAAGGTGGAGAAAACTGTGCACCTCTGCTGACTATGCAGACAAACCAGACAGACCTGATGCAAAGATAAGGTGCCATATGAGGTCGGCACAGCATACGTGGGATTATATGATGGGAAGAGCGGGAGTATGATATAAATACATTGAGCATGACTATTTCCATTTTAGTTTTTTCTGTCATGTTCACTGTCATTTAATGAACACCCAGACTTTGAGGTCAGTTGGTTGGTAGCAGCCATTCTGGACTTCGAGGGTTCGAGGTTGTTGCCACCAGAACAAGCAACAGGCAGACGTCAGTTTCAGCTCTTGATGGGTATTATTGCCTCTTTTATTTTGTGGACATTTCATACACAAAACAAATAATCAATTAAAATAATCTCTACTCATGTCCTTTGTGGCCTTCCATAGAGATCAGCCTGGATCAAAATCACACTTTTTATCCTCATAAAGTCTTAAACAGCTTAAACGAGACTCACAATGATTCAGTGAATGTTTTCTGATCCGCCGTGTTTGGTTCAGGTTTGGTTGAATTTAAAACGACTCGATGACAGTTAAGTCTGTCAGGCCAAGATGGGACTTGAACTGTGGACTCCTGAAATGTCAGAGTTTACTGTGACTGTAACGATGTCATGCTACGTCCTGCCTTTGCCACTTGGAGAGAGCAGTAATTACTGAGGTTTAAAGCATTTCAGCAATGCTTTTGTTTTTCTTCCGACATGTGAGGGATGAAATACTGCAAAAATACTGTAAAACAACTAACAGAGGTCAGAATTCTCCACTTTATTGTCAGTCATTGTATCCAGAGGTCAAACAATGAAAGAAAGCTGAGTGTACTGTGAACATCACACAGCAAAAATGTATACAAATATCAGTATTACAAAATAAAGCTTCTTCTCTTTCCATGACAGACTGTAAAGCATATTGCTGCTTGCTTTGATTTATGGTCATGATTGG
The DNA here is from genome assembly GCF_017976325.1 of Chelmon rostratus. Lineage (NCBI taxonomy): Eukaryota > Metazoa > Chordata > Actinopteri > Chaetodontiformes > Chaetodontidae > Chelmon > Chelmon rostratus. The sequence goes on from NC_055668.1 coordinate 25,306,227, forward strand.
GGAAATACAAGTCTAAAAGGATGCTACAGCAGATAAAATGTAAGAGTAAAAAATAGAACTGATTTCAATACAGATGTACATTTTTACAATCCTACGTGCCAATCAGTGACACGGCCAATCCACCTAATGTATGAGGAATTATGTACACTGCAAAAAATTACGTTAAATACACTTTGTCGATTCTGCACCTCCTCAGTCACTTTTGTACCACACGTGCTGCAGGACGGGACAGTACGGGGCCAGCAGGGTGCAGACAGAGGTCTCAGTGGTTTTTCCTGACAAAGACCTTTGTTGTGTGTCTGCATCGGAGTCACGAATGTGGGGTTGTCTGCTTAAAGGAGAGTCACTGAGGATGTTATCCAGTGGGAGGTTTGAAGACGGATAATGTGTTGTCCCAGCCAACCAAACCACATCCAGAAATCTATACATATCTACAAAGAGGTCTTGTTGCAGCAGGACAGGGCCATGTGATGAGCTCTTCTAACTCCTGTCTGTTCACTTCTTTCTCACGTCTCTGAAGATTTACAGTCGAGTGTTGATGTTTGATGATGTTTTCCTCAACAGGAAATCATTGGATATGTTATCAGCCTCCCCTCTCTGTGCGGTATTCTGCCTTGACTCAGTCCTTGATTTCTTCCTCTATCATTGCGTTATCGTCCAGCCTCATCCCCTCTTCTTCATCCCTGCTGCCTGTCTCTGGACCAGGACTCGGCGGCAGCAGCTCCACGTCCTTGGAGCTGCTTGTGCTGGCAGCTCTGGCAATCCTGGTGAGCGTCTGTTCGTACGGCGAGGGCAGGTAGACCATGAGGAACACGCCGTCCGTCACGTCCTGCTCTGAGCTGGAACTGGGGAGCTGGTGCTCCCTCCGACTGCGGCGGATGGAGGACAGCAGCTCACAGTTCCTCTCTGGGTCCTGCAGGTCCTCCAGGGCGATCACGTTGGCCAATCCCAGCTTGCCGCTGAGGCTGAAGCCACGCCTGCGGCGCCACATCAGGAAGCCGAGGACGCTGAGGAGGAGGAGGAGGACGGAGACGGTTGCTATGGCGATGGAGGTGATGGCTCTTGCACTGATGATGGCCTCACTTGAGCTCTGGCCCTGTGAGTCACAAACAAAAACATTAGATTATATTATCTGAGAGCAGATTAATACGTGATCATTGCACCACAACTTTAAATATTCTTCCCTTCATTCTTCTTACATTAATCACTTCAATTTCATAATCTATCTTAACATATGAAGTGAATACTGTCATAACTAGTGTTACATCAAAAGCAGAAGAAAGGACAATAAATAATATATTCACAAATGAAAACCACAATGTTTTATGTTCATTATTGTTCTTATGCACATGAATACTTTCATGTTTGACTTAAATGTTATATTTCAGGTAAGTAACTGTTTTGATGCAGTGCTGTTAAAGTGAGATGATGAAATGCCTGGTTGCTGGAGGAAATTTACAAAAATAGAAAAAAAATAATCCTGTGTAATCGTAAAAGGTCAGTTGGTGCTCAGATAACATCTGGCCAACAGAGGGCGCTGTCAGTCACAAACATCTGTTTGGCCTCTTTACATGAATGAATCTGCATCATCAAAACTGCTGATGAGGAGCGTGAACAGACGGCTGCTGAATATAATGCAAATATTTAATACATTCAAAGACTAGCTAAAGATCTGAATGCAACATAAATATCTGATAAAGATCTTGATGAAAGCAAATAAATAAATGAAGTAGTGGTGTTCAAGAGTCACTCCTTCTGAAATAACACACGTAAGATTAAAAAAACATTTCAAATACAAACCGCCTGGAAAACTTTTTCCAGCTTCAGGAGACATGATCTGCACCAGGACATTAAAAAAAAAAAAGCTTGGAATGATGAAGATCCAGTTTCCGTTTGTGCTTTGAAAAACACACTTTAAACGTTTTACCCTCCAGTGAAGTGAAGATGGTGCGCTTGTTTTCAACACAGCTGGATCTCTGGGACTGTGATTTCGTTTTCGTCAACAGACTGAATGCAGAGATTTTTTATCGTGTGTCATCAAAGTGAAGTTAGTGTGTGGAAATCACTTCCACACACATTTAATCACGAGAGTCTAAATTACAATATTATGGAGGAAAACAAAGAATACAACGTTTATTTGAGCTTTCAAATTAAAAGTGGAAACTTTAAAAAGTGACTTTTTTTGCTCCCCATCCTCCTGATTTAAAGAAAGACTTTACCTGGCATGAGTCACACCTTCTTATATTATCTCTTTGGCCAAAATGGCATAATTTTGCTCATTTACTGTATAAAGCCAAGAGCATGTGCAAGGCCACATTTGGATTTTCTGTCTTTACTGGATAATCCTTAGAAGCTACACATGCTTCTGTTTGTAACACTGGTTGGTAACATTGTACAAACAGCAGTCATATTGCAGTTATAGATATATTTTAAGATGTAGGCTATTTTTGAGACTAAATTATTGCTAGATTAATAAAAAAAAAAATAACACTTTGGATTTGGATCAACTCACCGGCGCCTGTCTGTCGGTGGAGGGCAGAGCCGAGGGTCCGGGCGACCAGTCCAGAGAGTCCCGACCGGCTGGTCCGAACTTCATCCAGCTGCTCTCCATCAGAGACCGCATGGTGGATGGGTGGAGAATCTGGAGCCCACCCGGAGCCAGGGACGCTCAGAGGAGGTACAGTGGACGGAGAGACGAGGAGGACGAGTCCGCTGTGAGCTCTGAGGGACACTGACTGCAGAGCTGAAGTGATCAGCCTGAAATAATATCTGAGAAGGGGAGGGGGAGGATGAAATGAGGCCAGCAGACAGTCCATGTGTCCAGCTGAGAGGAGGCACGTCGCTGGTCCTGATGGGAGGATTTACAGCTGCTGGGAGCTGGACTGCAGCAGCAAAACACAACTCTGTGTGTGTGTGTGTGTGTGTAAAAAGGATGGAGGGTGTGTGTATGTGACTGCTCAGCAAAAAGAGATTCCACTTTGATTGATGAAAAAGTTAGCTGCTCATTTTAATCTTTAATCCTGTTTATATACAGTCAATCAAAGGTGAGTAACGACCTCACCTGGACTAGGGAGGTGTAGGAACGCCAACAAGTCCTCGTTCATACATGACAAGAAATGTTCTTTGTGTCATTTTGGAAAACACTGACAGTTTCAAGCTGGCTGCTGCTGGAGAAGCAAGCGTATCAGGCCGCATTCCAACCTTGGGGAATAGATTTGAATCTTTCAGCAGACTCGTTGCCCTGAATACAAGGCTGACATCAGTGTGCCTCAGCAGCGGGATAAAGTTCACTGACAATCTCAACATCTGATGGGCCTGATGGGATACATCCAAACATCGCTTGCATGGCAAGTCGTTTGAATATCTTAATTCCTCTCGAGCTCAGAGCAGAATTATCAGTGCTCATCATTACATTCTATCGGTCATCGAGATAGTCATCAGTAGCTGATCGTATCTCTAGATATGACAGATTGATCCTGAATGGAGACCTGAACATTCGTAACAACAAAAAGAATGAGTCAGGTAGAAACTTATCTCTTCACTTTAACCTTTAACTAGCGATGACTTTGCTGATCCAGGCCTGAAACCTTCTAAAATAATGTCATATAGGACGCTTCAGCAGGGAAGATCAACCTTAACGCTAATGATTCTGTATTGTGACCTGTCTTTGGGAACTTATGGCAATGCAGATATACTATCTAGAATTTTATTTCCTCAAAATAAGCAGAAGAAAGTTTATTAGGAGGAGCTGATATATGAGAAAACAAAGGTCACTGCATTTGCTGGATTTCAATAAGTTGTAACATGAACACCACCAGTTGCTCTGATAGTTATTTCTCTAAAGTCATTCCCTGACTCCTCTTGAGGTGAACGACTTTAAGATACGGCAAAATGACCGGAGGAGGTGTTTAAACCTGTTGTTATCGCAGATGTGGGTACGTGAGAGTCCGACTCGATGACAGACACATGAGATAAACTGCTTTTATTGTACAACACACGGAGCAGACAGGCCTCCTGGAAAAGCGCTTTGAAACATACAGCAGTTACACAACTGTAAGACTGAGCTCAGGGGAAAAGAGGGAAGCCAGAGCAGGTTCGAAACATCAGGAGGAGAGATTGCAGGTGCTTTTCTTTGATATCAAAAGCAGAAAAAGATACACTTTTAGAAATCACAGTCACAACATGAGCCGGCCGGCTGATGTCGGTCCGGCAGCGAAGGAAGCAAACAGGCAAAGAGCCACCTGAATGAATGTGCAGACAGCTCGCGGCCATATCAGGAACCTTCTGCACATTCATCTGCAGGGATGCTGTAGGGTGCGTCATCCATTTTTACAGGTGTGCTGTTCCAGAAACAGCCTGAAAATCCCAAAATCTCTCCTACCAGTGAGACGTTCATCCAAACTGACACAAACTATCGTGTGTTTGCATTAAAAAATACTCAGGTGCCCTCTTGTCTGAAGTCCTGCCCTGCTTAATACCTTCTGCACCACATGGGGTCACCAAACACACACACACACGCACACGCACACACACACATTAACACCTCGTCTTTGGGGTGAAGAAGCGAGTTAAGTCAATAAAAATCAACAATCTTGTCATTGTCAGTGGTTCAAGTTCAAGTGCAGCAAGCAGAGCTCAAGATCCAGTTTTGTTTTCCTGGTTAAGAAAGTTTAAACTAAGATGCAGTTAAAGAAGAAAAACAAGAGAAGAGAAGCTTTGACGCTGAGCAGTGTGGAAACATAAAATCCGTCCAATAGTATATAAGCTAAGATGCACTCTTAGTAGCTACACCCGTTGGTGTCAAGGTAAACTGAGTAGCTAACTGAAATCGATCGTATGCATCTGTCTGAACTAATTCCATTAATGCATATAATTACTGCTGTTTCAATTGTATATTTACTGCATGTTTATGTGTTTAGCTTATTTTAAAGTTGGACTCCAGTGATTTAAAGGTCAAAGTATCAGAGTTCTGACTTTTATTCTGCATGAGTCGAGATCCAAAACAACTGAATCCTACATTTCCCACAATGCAACTCAATGTCAGACCATCTGTGGTGAAAAATGTTTGTGAAGCTCCTCCAGAACCACAGAGGGCATTCTCCAACTCTCAGGCTGGGTAGGAAACCGAGCCTTCCTGCAGCTTTGCCAAGGTGCCGTATCAATAACGATGTTTAAACAAAGACATCCCATAATTCTGAGTGTAATCTATGTAGTGATGCTCACACTCATCGACAAAAGGCAGCACCTGACATAACCAGTGATGACAATATCCAGCATGTCTGATGCATGTCTGTATGTCACAGGTGAGGTCGACACCTTGACCACTGACCCCTGTTAAAAACTGGACTTTGCATTCTCAAAAATGCACGGGCATCCATAACCCAGAGCCTACCAGCAAAATATTTCTAACAGCTTGATTGCACAATTCAAATACGCCTGATTGGTTTCTCTGTTTCTATATCGCGCCCGTCACGTGATCTTCCACTTTAGAAACTGTGTCAGATGTCTGGGTCATGCATATACTTTCTCCATCAGTGTCTGACAACAGGGCAACATGCTCAAAGCTGCTTTGCTTTCACTCCTACGCTTTCAGACAGTTGCAGCAAACTAAACCATCAGAAATGGATTTATCCAGCCAACAAGGCAGCCGGTCAGTCAGACCGTCGGCCCAATCACTCATCCGTCAACTGACTTCTCGAAAACTAGTTTGATTACTTTTTTGAAGTTTTTTTTTTTTAAACTTTTTCAGCAAGTTCTTCTTTTTTAGCAATCTGTCTGAGCCCTGAGCAAAGTATACTAGGTCACTGCCTCTTCAATCTGCTCAGGGTCCCAAATCCCTCGACTGCACACGACCTAAACTGTGGATGATTTTGCTGTAAACTATTAGCAGAAATGCGATTACAGTTTCCAGCACAAGGACAAAAGACGGAGCTGCACGAATCAAAAGCAATAAGAGCTTAAACATTGACTTTCTCATAAAATCTTTCTGTTGATGGAACACATGACAATGGACGGATTTGGAGCTTCTCCTCAGAATTGAACTATGCCCAAGAGCATCAAATCTGCTTAGAGTGCAGATGACGATTGTGGTTGCGATGATCTTCGGCGTGCCGCAACCTCTACATTCACGGTTCAATCTCAGCCTTAATCTCAGCGCTACTATGTCAAATGTACATTAGCAGTGAAACTGTACAAAAGAAGCACAGACAAAAGATTTAGCTCATCTCTGCAGGTTAACCGACGCAGCACAGGCACACAGCGTCTGTGAGACTGAAAGCAGGATAATCACCAGAGTGAGTGAAAAGCAGGCAAAGTAGAAATCAACTCAAACTGTTGGTGGAGAATTGTTGCACGACACTGACACATTAGTCGACTGCTTTTTTTAGATGGAAACGCCGTCATGGACTTAACACCAGCTAAATCCTGTGCCGCTGATCATACTGATGGCCGACAGCATCTGTCCACTCGCCACTCGCCCTCAAACAGCGAACAGGCGCAAATGGGGACGGGTCAGGGGCACTGGGAGGGGCTGAGGGACCGCAGAGACAGGACAGGACAGAGAGGCGAGACACACTAATGCTGTTTGTCATTTACCGGACAGTCGGAAAGGACTACTTTGTCGGAACCAAAGTGCAAACGACTGACCCTGCGAAACAGATTTCCTCGCAGGAATTGGGGCGAGATTTTCTCAGATTCTGATGTTATGAAGATATTTGATGTCACTTCAGTTTGGCTGCAGGTCTCTAGTCTCTCTTAATATTCTGAGCTCCATCAAAAACCTCAGTGAGAAATGTTTAAAGAGTCACTTCACGCTGATTCCACATATTTTACTAGTAAAATACACAGTAAGCCACTTTGCTGTTATTAAATGACTCAGCGTGAAGTCTTTTGTGTTTAATGGCAGTTCTGCTGCCCTCTCGACCAAATACAATCAGACAGGAGCACGGTGTTAAATTTCTCATTAAACACAAAAATGTGATTTAAAGCTGCACTTTTCTGTTAGATCAGAGCATGTGATAGGAGGAGAGTGGAGGATCAGCACTGATGTCCTACAAGGGGGGCTATACTTATTTGATTTGTTGAGAGAGAGCAGATGAAGAGACCAGCCTCGTGGGAGGACGTTATGTCACACAGCTGAGTCAAACCTGCACACAGCAGTGCAAAGGCTCCTCAGGTTCCCGCAAAGTAAATGTGTAACGCTGCAAAAAGTCGTAAACGGCAACACAAAAGCATCCACGTAGGGGTGGAGAAGTTAGTATTGGTTGGACCCTAAACGTCTCGTCTCAAACATCAATCATCGCGGCTGAGAGGTGAAGTCAGTTCTTCACGTTCGGCTGTTGTAACAAAGACAGTGTGAAACTCAGAAGGCGTCTTCAGAAAGCTGTGGTTGATGTCAGACGGGCTACAGCACATACACTCGTCATAATGTTTCTCTGTTGTCACTCTGACTTCAACTGGCCTACATCTCTGTCAGTGCCTGCTGCTGTATAATGGCACATGCACTCTGGTGATTTTTAAAGATTATCCCTGTAGCTTGAAGAACCGTGTTGTTTTTTTGGCTCCACTTTGGTGGTGGACAGCTGGCCAAGAGGAACAGACGAGGCAGCGAATGAATGAGGCAGCAGAGGATGCGAGGAAGCCGGTGAGGAGAGAGCGATGAGTGCAGATGAAAACGACGCTGACGAACTGAATCACTCCACTCTCTCCTTTCATTCGTTCAATCAGACGTTGATTCAGTCAGAGTCCGTCCTGGTTCAGCTCATTCTGCTGCTGAAAAACCAGAGAACGAGTCACACCCTGTAACGCTGTTACAGCAGAGGTTTTTAGACTTTCTGATTTCAAGGTGTAGTTATAACACTTGCATGGTTCCATTCTTTGGAAAGATGTAAGCTAACAACCTAAAGTCTGCAGACTTCTGTCGACGGATGTGCAGCCTATAACAATTTACTGATGATCTTACCAGAGCTTGACCACATAATTAGAGCTGAAAGTGCTAAACTTATCCTGAGGGTGGAGCCAGAGGGGAGGTCATGTGGTCATTTAAATGTAAAGGGTTCATCCTCTGTGGAGTCAGAAGGAGCTCAGCAACTCTCATGGAAATCTGCAGACCTTAAACCCCACCTCAGGCTGTGACAAATTAGGGGATTTTCTGACATTTCATAGACAAAAAGACGAATTAGTTGATCAAATAGAGAGAAATCAATAGAAAAGAAGGTGTCTAATTAGTGCCTGAGGATGGCAAATGGATTTAAAATGGTGATGTTGTGCATGTCTTGAAGCTCCAACAGCCTCGACTTCATGCACCGGTGTCTGCTGAGAACACTGCCTTCATTGCAATAAGGTTGACTCTGATGTAAAACCAAGTCAATACTAACAGACCGATCTATCTAAACTGAGATGCATGTTTAGTATCAGCCGCCCTTGAACCTGAAAGCATCAGTAGTGCCTTGCTCGTGTCAGCTGCACTGTTGCACCAGCACAGCATCAGACAGTACGAGCACATCCTGCATCAAGTGGTAAAATATGAAAACCAGCTCTTAAAAAATGCTAAATATGAGAGCTGAAATATTTTAAATAATAAAGCATTTACATAAATACATGTACACACATTAAGCAGAAATAACGCGGAGTATATCATACACTTAAAACATTAAAATACACATACTGTATGTGGTATTTGGTTAAAATAAGGTGTATAATAAACGAAAGCATTCAGTTGAAGGTGAATGAACCGCACAGTATTTAAAGCTGGGTATTGAAAAAGCAGACACAGACATTCATATACAGTCCAATCAAACAAGCCTGAACTGGACGAAACGTGGCCTCACTCTCTGACTCTGACGGAATAAATACAACAGTATTTTAAATTTAACTTTCAATATGCGATCTAATTACACACTGGGTTTTTGATTCTCATCATCTGTCGCTGTGTGTTTGCACATGTGCATGTTTGGTCTTTGCATTATGAGCAGAGGAAGTGAGTTTGTAGGTCACCTGCAGTTTGTTATTCCCCATCCTTATAATAACCTGTAGTAATAATGGCCCAAATGCAGATTAAAATAATTTTCCTTAAAGGTACCCTGTGAGTTTTGGATCACACGTGCATGAGGACGAGGACATTCCTGCTGCAAGTGCAAATGTTCAGTGTGTGGAAGCCACAACAGACAAAGATGCTGAACAGGTGGAACGAACAGACAAACTGCGGGAAAAACCTCATTTCACGTCCTTGAACTCACCAACAGTGGTTGACAGTAGAGCACTAGGAAAGTTAGCCATGCTTTGAATGTAAATATAACTGGGTTTGTTTACTAGAAACCTCCACAGGGTCCCCTTAAAGTGTTGATGCGGCATCATGTTTGAAAGCGATGACTCGGTGTGTGCGTGTGTTGTGCACTCTTTTGTGTTTTGTGTGTGTGGAAACGACCGACTCCAACTGAAGACCAAGAGGCAGAAATGGCACATTCACTGTCAACTCACAGAATCCTTCACAAACCAGCTAAATCCTTCTTTCTTCTCACCACATCCTGCATCAGCCAATCAAATCCTCCAACTTAATGTCACGTGACGTTCGCCAACGCCACGATGACATCAGTTTCCTCATTACTCAGTTAAGCTCGTTCAACCAGTCTGTTACTTTGTTATGTTGTGATGTCACAGACTGCCATCGCATCATCAGCCAATCAAACCCTACATCATCACCTAGCGGCGCCGTCACATGATGCCATCTGTTTCCGTCCTTCACTGACAGACAGACTGCGCTCTTCGTCCGGCGCTTTTGCGATCCTTCGCTGCGGCGTCACAGAATGATGTCATAGAGTCTGCCGACGCGGCCCAGCCACTCACGCAGCGCCTGGCGGACGCGGGCGTCGGTCACGTGACAGGAGAGCTGGCTGAGGCAGGGGTAGAGCGCCGGCTGCAGCGCCAAGAACGAGGAATCTGACAGGAGGAGGACCTGATTGAGGAGGGTCAGGACCATGTTGGTCCACGCCTGCAAGCAGAGAAACCGTGTCAGCGACAAAACTGCACGCAACGTACACGGTCATGTGATCAACTTTCAGTGTCCAAAAACAATGTTTAAACTGCGACATTGCAACACTCTGTACCTGAATCTGGGCCTCAGAGTCCCTCAGTGAGATGCTGTGGGAGCTGATGGTGGATCCTGAACGTGGTCTCTTCTCCTGTCTCAGGACTTCTGGTCCCGCGCTGACCGAGTGCCTCAACGGTGGAGCCTGCTGGTCCACCAGGTGCTGCGGCCTCTGCGGAGGCCTCTGCGGCTCCACGGGGACCCTCCTCTCCCCGACGCCTCCTCCTGCCGCCGCCGCCGCCCGGCCCTGCTCCTTCATGAACAGGTTGACGTAGCTCTGCTGCGGCTGCTGCTGCTGCTGTTTCCTGCGTTTGTACTCCATCATCAGCTTGCTGATGGTTTTGTCTGTGGCGATGGTGTACAGTTTGTTCCCGGCGCTTTCCCACCATTCCTTCCTCCTTCCCGGCCCAGCGCTGCCAGGAGTTCCTCCTACTGAGCTTCCCGTGATGCTGGAGTCTCTCCTCTCACCGGTCCGGAAGTGGTGAGGCAGACTGCCTGTGCAGCTGCGAAGAGAGAGGAAACGGTAAATGGCTGCTGCACCTGGAGCGGTGGACAGACCGAGTTATGCAGCTACAGACCGAACACATGATTGATTTCACATCCACAGTTCTGTTCACTTGGTCCAGAACAAAAGAAAACAAACCCATCGACTCACACTGACTTCTTTTAATCACAGCCAGTTATAAACACGAGGTTGTGTTCAGACTGACATCATCACTGTGTGGAAGAACTCATTATGTCCAGGTTTCTCTCAGGCAGCTGTGTGAGCCACAGCGGCATGTGAATTAAACATTGAACCTGAACTCAAACAGACTCTACATCACATGACCAAATTGGGATTTTGGTGCTGATGGGCAGTGGCGTGCACAGACTTTTTGAAGGGCAGGGGCGAAAAGGACTTCACTCGAGCACGCGTTTTGGCGTCCAAGAGGGCACTTTAGCACGCGTTTTGGCGTCCAAGAGGGCACTTTAGCATGCGTTTTGGCCCCAAGAGGGCACTTTAATGCGCATTTTGGCTCCCAGGGGGCACTTTAGCGCACGTTTTGGCTCCCAGGGGGCACTTTAGCACGCGTTTTGGTGTCCAAGAGGGCACTTTAGCACACGTTTTTGTGCCCAAGAGGGCATTTTAGCACGCGTTTTTCAACAATTGGGCCCCGGGGGGTTGGTCCCCCCGCCCCCCCTCTGTGCACGCCACTGCTGATGGGATGCAGTGACAAGTCGTAGAGAAGAATGGTGGAAAGCTCATTTTATTCATCCCCCTGGTCCCCTACTGGGACTCTGGGAAGAGGAAGTTAGACAGTTCACATTGTGTGTTTTTACACGTGGTCTGTAGCAGCCTTGTTTATGAGCTGCTCTTCATTCTGCATCCGACCTTCTGTAAACTTGTTGCTCTTGAACGTTTGCTGTGAAACTGGCGTCAGCGTCACACTGGAGGAAGGTGGAAGCAGCTGTGCTAAGTGGTTCTGTTAGTAACATAGTAACATAATAACTTTGCTCTATCTGACGTGTGATATGACTGAACTCAGACCTGAATCCTGGGCTGGGTGTGGGCGTGTCTCCTGGCGATGCTGCGCTCGCATCCGCCGTCTGACACCTGTACCCGCCTTCCTCTGACGGCGTCCCCCTCGCCGAAAGCCCGCCCGCCGACGTCGGGGTCGACGTCTCAGACTGGAAGAGAGGCAGGAAGAAGACGTGGTCTCCTCCTCCTGCCCCCCCCCTCAGCAGCGCCGCCTCCTCCAGCGTGCTCTCCAGGTCCCGGTGCATTTGGATGTAGCTGCTGCACAGATCCATGCACAGCTTGTAGAGGCGTTTGACCAGCCAGGCCCAGTCTGCGCTGCCCAGTGGCTGCACGCTGAGAGACGGGATGGGGGCTCGCCAGTGATGGCGTTTATCCCGGCCACGAGGGGGGCTGACCTGAAACACGGAGTGAGGATGAGTAATTGATCTTCTTGTTACATTAGGAGGGTGAAAAGTTCGGGAAACCCTCGATGAAGAGGAATGAAAAAGAGGACGACTAATCCAGAGAAACCTTTTACTGTTTTTCAGTGACCTCTGCATGCACCTGCACTGCTGTCTTTCTCTGCAGCATTTAGCACTGCTCATCCTTTCTACACAGTCTTCATCCTGATTTTTATTTCTAGTGAAAGGAAAACTGATCAGGTTCTGTGAAGCTGATTCTGGTTCGAAACCATCAAAGCTTTCTTTAACTGAGAGTGAGTCAATATTCTCTATTCACATTTTATTACTGCAAAACAGAAGCTGTGTGCGTTTGCATCACCTGTGCTGTTTCTTCAAAGATGTCTTCGTCCTCTGAGGAAGCAGAGCCAGGGTGGGAGGAGTCTGAGCTGCCCTCCTCTTCCTCATACAGGATCCTCTTCACCTAGATACAGAGAGAGTTTTGACTGCTATTGAGCTGCTATCGGTTTTTGTCGTGTTGGTTATGATGAGCTTTCCAGGTGGTTGCGAAGATGTTAATATATGATTGCTGTGTCTTTAGTAGGTGGATGACAAATGTTTGCTAATGTGTGCAGGTTATTAGATTAAAAAATAAATGAATTAGTACATTTTAATGTACTTTTCCTGTGATGCATTTGTTCCAAACATGAAAATACCTGCACTGAACTTCTTCACTTACACCTACTGAAAACACAGAAGCAGAACAGAAAATACAAAATAAATCCGAAACATTTAGCAAATAAGAAACAAAAGTTGGCAAAAGAAAAATGAAAACTAACTTGAAGCTGCATAAATCATTTTTCAAGCTGAAGGTCACTTGCATGTTTGACATACCTGCAAAGTTGATAGGGCTAATGTGTTAGCAACATTAGCATTTATATGTGGATATGTGTCTCTGGTCAGCAAATTAATTTAAGGACAATATTCAGTCTCCTTTTAGCTCTGGTTTGTTCTCCATCAACTCTTTTATTATTATTATTTTTGCATTTTTTCACCTTTCTTAGACAGCAGCAGCAAACAGGAAACGGAATAGCGAGAGGTGTATGACATACAACTAAAAGTTACAGGCGGAAATCAAACCGGTGACGTTGTGAAGGTCACATGGCCATGTGGCACGCACAGTAACCATTCGGCTACCAAGGAGCTCCCTCCACCAACTTGTCAGAACAATATCTGGCTCTTTAGCTGCTCGATGTTCCCGTTTTTTCACCATCTAGTCTCCTTCTTATCTGCCTGTTACTTGTTACCTGCTGCTGCTGGGAACAAGCTGATGAGAGTGCTGACACTGAGCCAAAACAGAAAGCTAAAAAATGAGCTGAAAGACGCTAAAAGGGGAACTTCAGAGTCGGGTGGTGATGAGTGCAGCTTTAAACTAAAGGTAGAACTTCATAAACACACAAAATAACGTTGAATAAACCAACTGAAGCGTTTTGATGACTGGTTTCTACCTGCTGTGCGGTCATGCTGTCGGCTTGGCTCAGCGTGGCACACAGCAGGGCCTGGAAGTACAGGTTGAAGCTCATGGCAGACTGGCGGTAAAGGTTAGCTGCCCCACAAACACCCGACACCTTCATCAGCAGGTACTTCAGCCCCGGCCGGGTGTCGAAGTCCCGAGCTGTCCTGCAGAGGATTAGTTAGTCATCATTAGTCAGCTGAGTGTAGAGCTCATTATTATTATTATCAATCAACTCTCTTAGTTTGAAACCAGCAGGATTACAGATCCACATAACACTGTCATCCGCATATATGCCTTCTTGTTGCAGTGACCTGTAAGAGTCCAGCAGCAGGTCCAGGATTATGGCTAAATTAGTCATGGAAATGTAGCGCAGGAAGCCAGCGGTGGTTCTGCTGGGGTCAGAGGTCACAGGTGTGACCCTCTCGTGGCCTTCTGGCTGCTTGACGAACTCCTCCAGCAGGATGTCGTAGAGGTTTTGGAGCAGGACCTGGTGGGACAGCAGGCTCACCACGATGGTCCGGAATGGGATCCTGTGGGATTCAAAAAACAGGGGTCAAATGTGTGAACCATGCGGCGCTATGAAGAAAAATGAAGTCAGTTCCTTCAGTGTAACAAGTTAAAATGATCCTTTGAAGAAAATGTTCAAACAGGAATTTATAAGTTTAATGAGGTAATATTTTAGCATTCTGGGCTCAAATTCTTTCTTGTCTGCAGTGAACCTGCAGCTGCAAAGCCACTACAGGAAAAACAGCAGGTGAAGTTAGGTTTCAATACTAACTTGTGGCTAAATAACACCTGGTGCAAATGTATGTGAACAATTTTACACTCTCTTGTCAGCAGATTAGTCCAGAACATTACTGAATGAATAATAGATACTTAAATAGATACTTACAATTCAACAATAAATTAAAGATCATTTTCAAGTCATTAATCAGCAAATCTGACCTCTTTTTCAGGATTTATCACATCTCGCAGCACCAACACACTTCAGATCTGTTGCACCACTGTGCAGCTCTGCCAGTTACTTTGACTACAGAGATCAAACAGACCATAATGTCCATGGCCATTTTTCACACTGTCTAATCTGACACAGTCACTTCCACAGAAAACAGTCTTACCCAATTTTCCTGTAACCATGGCAGCAGAAAGACAAGCACAGACAGTTAGTGAGAGTTAGATTCACACAGTTCATTTAGCTGCATTTATGTTTCCAATCATGTTTTCTATAAAAACAAAAGGCTGTAGAAGGCTTCTTTCTTATATTTATTTTTAAGACAAATATTAATGAATGTTTCTTGAAAAGCACCAAGTGCAGTCATTTACAGAGAAGCTTTGGAAAATTGTGCATCGTCAGAAAATATATATGTAACACAAGCAATCCTTCGAAGTTACTGACAGAGGAAATTATACACTTCTGCACGCCGTCAATTATTTCTGTTTAAAGATCTGTTTACAAAAGAGTTCGACACATGACAGGAAACGGACCACAAAGACGAGCTGTAGTGTTGGAAAAACACACAGAAGGCAACAGAAGCGTGTTGTTTGTGCCTAATATGTGTTTCATTACTGCTGAAATCTTGGCTTTAGTACGAGTTTAACTTGTACCCAAAAAGCAAAACATAACTCGTCAATTTTGGAAATATTTGAAAATATTTTTTGGAAACTTTAAATTTATATTTAAATAAATCTGAGTTTGCATATGTCGACAGTGAAATGCATGAATGTCCTGAAACTGGAATTACTGCCTCGTGGTTGTTTGCCTCCATCAACAAGCCCCTACAGTTTACATCCATGTCTGTTCAGACTCAAACATGGACGCTGCTGCAGAGAAGCTACAATCTGTAAAACGTGGACGCTTCACACACACGTTGAACCTGCAGCTCAGAAGATCTTTACAATCAGCACAGTTTCAGGATTAGAGTCACCAACTCAGGATCTGATCAAATATGAATCTGCTTTCTGTTCCTGAGAGATGCTGCTGAGTAATGGCCAGAAAAGTGTTTCTGCACAACATTATGACATCACGGTGAAGCTGACCTTTGACCTTTTGGATAGAAAATGTCATCACTTCATCATTTTATCCTATCAGACATCTGTATGAACTTCTATCAGAATTTGCGTATGAATTCTTGTGTTATAGCCAAAAATGTGTTTTGTGTGGTCACAGTGACCTTTGACCACCAAAATCGAATGAGTGCATCCTTGAGGTCAAGTGAACGATTGTGCCAAATCTGAAGAAATTCATTCCAGGCCTTCCTGAGATATCGAGCTCATGGGAATGGGATGAACAGAAAACCCAAAGACAAAGACAGCAGCTGCATCAGGTCACAGCTGCTGCCAGCTGGGAGGCACAAAAAACAATAATAATCATCTAAAAGTCAATCTATTAAATCTAAAATAAATGTCTCCTTGGAATTAATTTATCCGAAAGGTGAGAGCAAATTATTTGGCTGCTTTTGATCACTCTTGGGTTTTGACCTTTTTCTTTATGTCCCTATAAAAATGTGCTTCATGTGTGATACACAGCAGTTCACAGAGGTCACGCAGTCAAACTTCTGGGTAATGAGAAGCAGTGACCTTAAATCCTCGGCCCAGAAACAAAAAAGGACTCTTGTTGCTTTATCTGTGTGTGTGTGTGTGTGTGTATGTGTGTGTGTGTGTGTGTGTGTGTGTGTGTGCGCGCGCGCGCTGTCCACCTCTTCTGAGTGTGTCCGTTGGACTGCTGGTCAGACGGCAGCTCGATGATGAGGACGCAGGACTGAGCGTGCTCAAAGCCCTCCTTGTTGTTGGGCGTCTTTGGAGAGCACTGGGTGTCCAACATGAAGACCTGGGACACAAAGAGGACCCGTCAACAGGCTGCACTGGACCAGCACCAGGAGCACCGGTGCTACTGGTTTAGTTAGTAGGTGTAACAGTAACGCTGCTCAGGCTTTATTCTATTCGACCTGTCCTTTACCGCTGTGGCCTCCTAAGTTCAAACATCTACTTTATGAAACAGCTGCCGTCTAAATTTCAGCATGATTACGTTCATCAACATTCACATAAAATAAAATAAAAACATGTAAACTGTACATTACAAGTTACTTGTTCATTTCAGTCATTAAATGACCATAACTGTAAAAAATGTGAGCAGATTGAAAAGTGAAAAGGATATTCACACTGTGAGGAGGAAATAAAGATTTCTGGTTAAAAACTTTTGGATTTGAGGTGGAAGCGACAGCAAAGCAGCCCGATGAACATGCAAATAAAACCTGGACCCCTTCGCTGTCCCGCTCTGCAGCACATGAAGCACAGCTGTCACAGTAACACGCAGCGCCTCAGCCGCACCGACCTGCTGAGCCATCGCTTTGATCCTCCAGTACTCAGCCTCAGCTGAAGGCGAGTGGGACGGAGCCGCCACCTTCACCTCGCAGGCGTCTCCGGAAAAACTGTCTGAACCGCTGTGAAAACACGCCAGCAGGTTCTGCATAGAGAGAGAGAGAGAGAGAGAGAGAGACAGAGGCGTTAACAGTCATCTGTGTCAAAGAAATGAATAAATGGCTGAAAAGACAAAAAAATGTTTATTATCATGACGTTTACTGATGTAGTTCTCTGTTTATGGCTCTGTTTATTCTCTGGCTCTGTACTCGGACTCAGACTTGAGTCTTTTCAGACTGTGGTGGAGAGGAGGACGCTGAATAAACTGCTATCCATCATGGACAATGATCAGCACCCTCTCCATCACACAGTGGACAGACAGCCGAGCACCTTCTCCCACAGGCTGCTACAGCTCCGCTGTCGAAGGGACAGATACAGGAAATCTTTCCTGCCACATGCCATTACACTGTACAATAACAGCTAATATATATATATATATATATATATACACACACTTCTTATCACTACTCTTTGCTACTTTTGATATTTTATTATTATGTATATAGTCTTTTTACAGCTCGCTATTATTTATTCTGTATAGTTTGTTCTTATAGTCCTATTTCACAAATTTTCACTTTTTTCACTGAGTGTATGCTTACAGTCACGGTACACTTTATTTTCTACACACTGCCATTTGCTGCAGATATTCTTTTTTGTGCAATACTTTTTCATTACTACTGTTTACTATTTTGCTATTTTATTATTATGTATATAATCTTTTTACTGCTCGCTATTTTTGATATTTTATTATGTATTATTATGTTTATTATGTTTATATTTGTTCTTTATAGTCTTATTTCACAATTTTTCATTTATTTCACTGTGTGTAATGCTGCTGCTGCACTGTAATTTCCCAGCTTGGGATAAATAAAGTCTATCTACCTACCTATCTACCTACCTACCTACCTACCTACCTACCTACCTACCTACCTATCTATCTATCTATATGTCAGATCAACAAAGGTTAAAGATTAGCAGCTGTTAGTCAAATGCAAGCAAAGCTTTAAATCGTGCAAAAAGCATCACAGGAGCTCCACGGGCTCGGGAACACTTCAGAAAACTGTTGTA